>NC_057751.1:2687788-2735536 GCF_004010195.1 Chiloscyllium plagiosum
CGCCCGGGGGGGGGGGGGGGGGTGGGGGGGGGGGGGGGGGGGGGGGGCGGGCGGGCGGGGGGGGGGGGGGGGGGGGGGGGGAGAGATGGTGATAGAGAATGTAACAAACACGGCGAAAAGAAAAGGAAGGAATGGGTTCACAATTTGATGGTGTTGACCTCAAACGCATTTAGGGGCAATGGTAATCATGCATCTTCCAAAGAGTTCAGACAAGCAAAGAGTGAAGATGAGATGTTGCTCATCGGGTTTGTGTTGTGATTTGCTGCAGCATTGCAGCATACCAAGGGCAGACAAGCAAGATGCTGTGCTAAAATGACCGGCTATTGGAAAGCCTGGGTTATGTTTGCGCATGAACCCGGAGGTGTTCTGCAAGTCCAGTGACCCTTCTTCTGAATGGTTCGGCTGAATGGTTGATTTCTGTGCTGTCTTGCTCGATCTAACCCAATGTTAACGGATTCTAAGCGATCTGGAGAGATGAAGATTAAGACATGCACACCTTTTCTGTTGTGGAGGGAGTTGATTGCTTTGCTCCATCTCACTTATTCCATCATCAGTGCTTCCTTAATATGTGCTCTGGCAATTTATAGCCACCACCTTTTATTTTTAAGCCTGAAATAAAGACATTAACAAATGTAATAATTTGATTAACAAGGCATCAACATTCAATATAAGGACAAGGGGCTGTGTCCAAGTGTTCTGCCAAGATTTATTTTCTCATTAGTATCACTGAAACCAACGACCTGGTCATGATCTCAGTGCTGCTTCTGGGAATTAACTGTTAAGAACCAAAATCTGTGTTTCTTAAATTGTGTAAGTGTCTCTGGTTCAAAAAACGTATTTTCATGCAATTGTGAAAGGCACAATATAAATGTGTCTTTTGTTTGAGATGTTTGCAAAGGTTCTAGTAATTGGTATGAACTTGTAAACTAAAAGACCAAAGGCAGTATTTATAAGGTTAGCACTAAAAGCCTTGTCAGCAGCATATAAAATTAGCATTGGGAAAACACTGCTGCACTTATTAATTTTAATCAGGGCAGGAAATCCCTTGAGAAAATGTGAAATATGAACCAACTAGGTCCCTTTATCTCGCATTGATTTAATGTTATAAATGGACTGGCAGTCACGGGTCTTCGTACTTTTATGAGTGTCACTATATTAGACTGATAAAAATTGTAACTGTATGAGAGAACACAATAGACAAAGAGTGGGTCAATGGATCTTTTGCAGACAGTTAGAATAGTGTGAAACATTGGTTGGGATAGTTGGAATGGTCATTGTCATTCTCTGACAAACTTATGATGGATTTGATTTAACTGACTGTTAAAGGGTTTTCATTCTTGTGTATTTTATGACTCTGCCCTGCATTTCAATGACAAGGCAAGTGTGGAAGTCGTGCTCTGATGCCTGAGGATTCCTTAACCCAATTGAACAGTTTAGGGAACCAACCCATTCTCTTCACTCAGCCATTTGACAAATGTTTCACCCAATTCAAACATAGAAGCGCAGAGGAGTGAATCAGCCAAACTCGACTTCGCCTCTTGTGGTCTTTCGAAGTCACTGCCGAGGTCCCTCTGTCTTTGTGCGTCAACATCAAAAATGTTCTCTCAGGCCATCTTTTTCTCCAGACTTTAGATAGAAAATGTAATAAGCAAAGTGGATAAGGGGTTCTGATAAATGTAGTGTATCTGTACTTCCATAAGGTAATTGATTAAATGCCACACAAAACGTGAATATGCACGGTAAGATTATTCACGTTTTGGGTAATATATTAGCTTTGATACAGCATTGGTTAACCAACAGAAAGGTTACCTCAGGTGGCTGGTTTTTGATACAGAGTAAAGCTAACAGTGTGAGTTCAATTCCTTCACATGCTGAGGTTATCATAAAAACCTTTCTTTCTCAAGCTCTCTCCTCACCTGAGTCATAGAGCACGCGGACAGACCCTTCAGCCCAAACTGGTCCATCCACACTCACACCATTTCCCTGCACTTGGTTCATACCTTTTTAAACCTTTTGTGTACATGTATTTGGCCAAATGCCTTTTAAATGTTTATGTACCTGGCTGAACCACTTCAACTGGCAGCTCATTCCATATGTGCACCACCCTCTGTGTAAAAAACGTTCCCCCTCTGTTTCCCTTTCATTCTTCCACCTCTAACCTTAAATTGATGCCCGCTCATCCTCGATTCCGCAATCCTGGGAAAAAGACTGAGTGTATTCACCCTACCAATGCCTCTCATGATTTGAAATACTTCTGTCAGGTCCCACCCCCGCTCCAGTCTCTATACTCTGAAGAAAAAAGTCCTTGCTTTTCCAACCGCTCCCTATAACTTAGACCCTTGAGTCCTGGCAACATTCTTGTAAATTTCTCCTGCACTCCTTCCAGATTACTAACAAACTTTCTATAGTAAGGTGGCCAAAACTGAACACAATACTCCAAGTGCAACCTCACCAATGTCCTGTACAACTGCAAAGTAAGTTCCCAACTCATATCCTCAATGCCCAAACTGATGAAAGCTGGTGTGCCAAAAGCCTTCTTCGCTGCCCTGTTGACCTGTGTCTCCACTTTCAGAGAACTGTCAACCTGAACTCCAAAGGCCACCATATTCACCTGTGCCACTGACTCCCTTAAATCTTTGGGATATAACTCATGTCTTCCACCATGAAGACTGACACGAAGAATTTGTTCAGTTCATCTACCACTTTGTTGTTCCCATTACTACTTTTCCAGCAGCCCAATGTCCACTTTTGAATCTCTTTTGCCCTTTATATATCTAAAGAAACTCTTGCAATCTTCCTTTATATTACTGGGCAGCTTACCCTCACATTTAATCTTCTCCCTCCTTATTTCTTTTTTAGTTGTCCTCTGTTGGTCTTTGTTGGCTTCCCACTGCCCTTTGTCGCATTACATGCTTTCTCTTTTGCTCTTATGCTGTCCCTGACTTCCCTCGTTAGCCATGGTTGCCTTGTCCTCATTTTATTCAGCTTCTTCTTTTTTTGCCATGTATCCTGAATTATTCCTAGAAACCCCTGCCATTGCTATTCCACTGTCTTTCCTGCTAGGCTCCTCTTCCAGTCAATTCTACCCAGCTCCTCCCTTATGCCTCTGTAGTTCTCTTTATTCAACTGTAATACCATTACATCTGATTCCAGCTTCTCCCTCTCAAATTGCAGAGTAAATTCAATCATATTATGGTGAGTGCCTCCTAAGGGTTCTTTCACCTTCAGCTTCCTTATCAAATCTGCCTCATTACACATCACGGAATTCAGAATTGCCTATCCCCCAATGGGCTCCACCACAAGCTGCTCCAAAAAGCCATCTCGTCGACATTCCACAAATTCCTTTTCTTGCGATCCACTACCAACCTGATTTTCCCAGTCCTCCAGTTTATTGAAATCCCCCATGATCACTGTAACCTCGCTTTTCTTGCATGGCTTTTCTGTCTCCTGGTGTATCTTGTGCCCCACACCCTGACTACTGTTTGAAGGCCTGTACCTAACTCCCATTATATTTTTTTTCACCTTTAGAGTTCCTCAACTGTACCCATTCAGATTCTACATCATCTCACCCTACATCGTTTCTTGCTATCAATTTAATTCCATTTCCTGCTAATAAGGCAACCCAAACCACCCTGCCTACCTGCCTGTCTTTTCAGTAGGATGTATATTCTTGGATATTTAACTCCCAGTTCTGATCACCTTGTAGCCACGTCTCCATGATGCCCATCATGTCATACCTGACAATTTCAATCTCTGCCACATATTGCATGCATTCAGATAAACACCTTCAGTCCTGTATTTCCTGTCCCTTTTCTCATTGTCATCGCTTTATCCGATGTGCTTGAAGTTAGATTCCTAACCGTTTCCAAACACTCTTGTCCTATTTTGTTTTCTGGAGACTTTAATAACCTCTCCTGAGTTCTCCTTTCTTTGCATTTTTTAAATACTTCTCCATGCAGTTGAATCCACCTCCCCACGTGCTAACCTGCTGCTTTGTTTCCCCTTACCATTATACTTCTTGGACTTTTACCCTTCCCTTCCCCCACACTTTCTTGTTTAAATTCTTGTTGACCACCCTATTTACCATTTTTGTGAGAACATTGGTCCCAGCTCAGTTCAGGTGGCTATTGTCCTAACAGTAAGATCCCTCCTGTTCCAAAACTGATGCCAGTGTTGAAATGGAATGGAACCCCTCTTTCCTGCACCACTCCTTTAGCCATATGTTTGCTTCCATTATTCTTGCATTCCTATGCCAATTTGCATGGGCGTCAGATAATAATCCGGAGATTATCATCCTTGAGTTCCTGTTCTTTAATTTAGTTCCTCGTTCCTGATAATTACCAAACAGGTTCTCTTTCCTCGTCTTGCCTACGCTGTTTGTCCCAAAATGGACCACAACAACTGGATTCTGCCCACCCCCCAAATATATTTTCAAGCCAGCCAGAGTTGTCCCTCGTCCTGGCACTGGGCAGGCAATGTACCATGCAGGACTCTCAATCCTGTTGCCAAAGAATACCATCTATTGCCTTAATTATAGAATCCCATACAACTACCATTTGTCTTTTTACTTCCCCCTCTTGAATGGCCTCATGTACCACAGTGCCATGTCCCTCTCCATAACTATATTTTAAAATTAATACAACTATGGTCACTGGCCCCAAAGTGATCCATCACTGTCACCCCCATCATCTGTCCTGCCCTATTTCCCAAGAGTAGGTCGAGTTTTGCCCCTTCCCGAGTAAGATCCTCTAAACAGCTTGAGGAAACTTTCCTGAATGTACTTAACAGGATATGGTGACCCTCAGGTTAAAGTACCACTGGTCACCTCTTTCTTATGAGAGAGAAACCTGGTTCTGCAGGACTATGCTAACTTTCTCGCTTTACTGGTCATCTCACCCTCTCCCCATGCAGTGAGTTGCACATTGTCAGCACTCTGGGTAAAGAAAGTTCTCCTGAATTTCTGATTGGTTTGATTGATCTCTGTCTTATACTTATGACCCTGAAGCTGCACAAACAAGACAACAAAGTATTTGACCATGTCCAAGAGATCACATTCTTCCTTGGAGTTCATGTGGACAGAGCCAGCAAAGAGCCATATTCATTCCACTGAAATCTCAGCTAAACCTCTTCTTGCTCATTCCTGACTTCAAGGAATCTTCAAAACATCACAGAAATAAATTTCACAGACATCAGATCTGCAGAGAAATGACAAGTAAATTAACAGTTTGACTGCTGCATAGAATGAGATGCATCGATTATATTAGATTAGAACAGCGTGGAAACAGGCCCTTCAGCCCAACAAGTCCACACTGACCCTCCGAAGAGCAACCCACCCAGACCCATTCCCCTCCACCTAACACTATGGGCAATTTAGCGTGGCCAATTCACCTAGCCTGCACATCTTTGGACTGTGGGAGGAAACCGGAGCAAACCCACGCAGACACGGGGAGAATATGCAAACTCCACACAGACAGTCACCTCAGGCTGGAATCGAACCTGGGACCCTGGTGCTGTGAGGCAGCAGTGCTAACCACTGAGCCACCGTGCCACCCCAATGACCCCTGCACAGGAAAAGGTCATTTGGCCCAACAGGTCCATACCAGAGATTATACAGTGCATGAGCATGAGTCACCTCCTATCCCTCCTTATCATACTTCCGTCAGTAAATTCTTCTGTATCCTTTTTTTCTCATTTGTCTCTCTGCCTTACCTTGAAAGCAGTTTAAGTTCACTTCAAAAACTCTCTGTGGGATTGAGCTTCTCACATCTCTCTGAGTCATTTTTCCTGAATTCTCTGTTATACTTTAGGGGCTGCGCAGTGGCTCAGTGGTTAGCATTGCTGCCTCACAGCATCAGGGACCCAGGTTTGATTCTACCCTCCGGGGACTGGCTGTGTGGAGTTTGCACATTCTCCCCGAGTCTGTGTGGATTTCCTCCAGATGCTCCAGTTTCCTCTCACAATCCAAACGTACATGGGTTAGGTGGACTGGCCATGCTGTAGTGTCCAGGGATGTGTAGGTTACATGAATTAGTCAGAGGTAAATATAGGATAACAGGGTAGGGGAGTGGGTCTGGGTGGGATGCTTTTCAGAGGCTCAGTGTGGACTCAATGGGCCGAATGGCCTGCTTCCACACAAGAGGATTCCACAATTCATCAGTGACTATCTCCCATTTAGGGCCTTAATTTTGCACTTGCTCACAAGTATCGGCACTACACAGGAAAGGAAACTTGCCTCAAGGACACAATGCAGAACAAAGAGCTCTGGGCTTTGTATGTTCTGTTGGAAACAGAATAAAAACACTATTTCAGAATAAACATGTTAAATGTCTGTTCCAAACCCCAAGAATACCAATTTCTCTTTCCTTCAACTAGCTCAGTTCTTGCCTGATAGGTTCCTCAATGGTCTTTTTGCCATGGCTTCTTTAATTGATATATTTTCTTCTTCTCCTTGTGGAACTATATCTGCCTTGAAAATGCTGGATTAATTTCTTTCTACTTGAGTTAAATGGATTGAAACAGTTACATTTCAAGGATTCAGATCAAATTGATCCTGCAGTGATTGTAACAAGGTCAGCAAGATGGATCTCAGAGAATCTGAGTTCCCTTTTGAGGCTGTTAATCTGGGACCGTGGATGGCAGATAGAAACAGGCGTGTTTGAGAGTCTACTGGGTCAGTGTCATGTGTATTGCACATGTAAAGTAATGGTGACTTGGTGAAGGGATACATGGAGTTATTTCTGCAAACAAATAGTTTGATTTGGACCTGTGGTTTCCTGGGATCATGGGACATTTTGGGCAAGTTGGGGAGGAGAACTTTTGAGGAATGAATAGTAATAAATATTGGCCATCCTTTACCGATATCTGCAACACCAGGGATGCAGGCTAGCGAAAGCTCCTTCAAATGGTAACCACCTGAGCTCACCTCCAATCTACAGTGGTAAGGTTACTCATGAACACCAAATCTAGTCAATATGGGGCAATTCAAAGAGCTCACTATGTCCTGGAATTGTCTCTTAGATATGCAGAGTCAGACCTAAAGGCTGCTGCAATAAAAGCAGACAATGCTGGAACTGTTCAGCAAGTCAGGCTGCATCATGACAGGAAACTAACATCATAAACATGTTTAATGGAAGACTCGAAACGTTAATTCTCGGGACCAGGAGCAGAATGTCTCAGCTGACACCTTGGGGAGGGATTGTGGTATTATCAAAGGACCATTTCAGCTCAGATATTAAACTGAGGACCTATTGGCTATCCTTGGGAAGACACAGTATATCCCCAGATACATTTGTGGAGAAGAATAAGCAGGTTCTCCCCAGTGTCATTGCCAGTATTTATCATTGAACAACAACACTAAAAGAAAATCAACATTGCTTTACCATTATCAGCAAGGGCACCTCGCTGTGCACAAACTGGTTGTTATGTTTCATGTGCTATGATAGTAACCATGTTTCCAAAAGTACCATATTGGCTGCAAAGCACTTGGGATGTCCTGACATCATGAAAGACATTATATAAACGGAAATATTCATTTTCAGTCACATCACCCCGTGTAAGACATGCTGGAAGTTAAAAGTAAAATGTTTTGATGCTGGACCATAACTTAGTGGCATATTTCAGAACTTTGGATTATTGAACATAATGACAGTGTCACTAGACTGTTAGGCAATCTGCAATATTTTTGGATGTCGACAACACTTTTAATTATTTCCATCATGTGGCATTAATGAGTTTGAAATGAGTACTCAATAAATGTACAGCAGCTGTGAAGGAGTGAGAAGTAAGTTGTGCTTTTTATAGGCTTTGTTTGCTGGATTGTTGGAATGGATGTCCAGGAGCATCTGTCATTTCTACAAAAGAAGACAAAGCAAGGAAAAAATACAACTGGAGGACAAAAGAAGAATATCGGATGGGAAAGAAGAGGGCACAGTGACCAGAAGACATGTGGAGAGGATACAGAAGGATAGCGAGGAGCTTGTTGAAGTTAAAGGAGCGAATGATACACTAAAACTGTCGGTCGGTGATTTAAAAAAAAAGCAGAAATGTTGCATGAATAATCTGGAGCTCGTAACTAAAAGAAAAGGGCTAACGGTGAACGCAGAAAAGAATGTTGTGGAAGGAATTAAGAGCCAAGTTTACTGTCCAAAGACATCAGAGAGTTGTGTTCATGATATGAAGATCCTTCGTGTTTAATATTTTTTGGAAGACCTCGTGTAAAGGGTTGTCAAAAATGTGTCTTACTTAAAATTTTGTGGAGTGTTTTTTTTTAAAGAGGTTATTCAAAGATTATTATGGACATTGAAAATATACTTTAACAAGACTTTCTAGCGGCTGGTGATAATTACTTGTTTTGCTGTTCACCTCTGCAGGGTCTTTTTGAACAATGACTGGCTTAGAGTTTTTTCTGGTTCAATTGGGGAACTCAGTACCTTCCAGAAGAAATGTCACAGTTGATCGCTTCCATTCTGAAAATAAAAGCATTTTGTTGAGTTCAACCTTTTGGGAACTTATTTGTTTTTCTGAGAAAGTGCGTGAAAGAACATCTTAAGATTGCATTCCCATTCAAGGTGTGTCTGCAAAGGTTCCAGAGACAACCATGTGTGATTGGTGATGTGACTACTTGTGCCAGATTATCAGGGTTACAGCTTTTATAACTTCTCATGTTGTATCCTTGTGCCTTCAGAAATAACCCATTGGCCAATGTGTTGCTTTCAAAAAGCCAATCCCTGCAGAGAAATCTTCTTTTCTCTTTTCCTTAAGACTGTGTTTCTATTTGGGAGATATTTAAAACCAACATATTATGTTCAGTTTTGACATGTCCATAGCCACAGTACAATTGTGGGTTCTGGCTACTAGATGCGCTGTCAAGTAAGTTCTGACGTGTTTCCAACACCATCACCATCCAACCCCAAAACCTCATTAAATACCTGTACATGATCAAGGTCAGAAACAATTTGTTAGTTGTATGGAAAATGTATGATTTCAGCTGAGAGACAAATGTGACAATAAGTTTTGTGAAGAGAAGCCATTTGTGCAATACTTTCAATAATATCAAGATTAAGATGAGATTGGTAAAGATGCTCTTTCACTGAGATTGTTGTGTGTCTTGACAGTTAGAAATGCATTCGGGTATCTTCTGAGACTTTGCATTTGAAAGCCAAGTGCAGCTTGGATTCCCCAATTACAGAATCAGATATTTCTGGCTCTTGAATTAAATGCGAACAGCTAAGGTATCAAATTCGACAACTGAAAACATCCACTTCAAATGCAGGTAGCACAGGGTCTAAATGTTATGTCGTGATCGTTTGAATGCCACTTCTGCTCTGATACATTTTGATACACAGCAGCACCATTGAATAGCTCATGAAAGTCATGGTAAATTGGACATTCTCACGAGATTTAGAATAAGGGACCCATTTTCGAACTAGTGAAATGCAAATTTGTGACAGATTCCTGAAATTGATTAACACTTGAATGGACAGTTGAATCAGATAAATAAGGCCAAATCCCTGAAGTGGTTCGGTTCATTTCGTGGTCATGCATCCAGGTCAGTAATTCAGAGAACTTGTAGTTTAAGCTCAGCATTTTGATATTTGAGTTCAGCTGGTACCAGGGTAAATGACCAGGAAGCTGCTGAACCGATTTTGAAGCCAAGTCAAGAATGACGTTTCAGGAAGGAAATTTGCCTCCTTATCCAGCCAAGTCCACGTATGCAATCACTGTCAAACTATTGGGTCAGACTGAACAACTGCCCTCGAAAATGACCTAACACACCATTTAATTTCATCAGCAAAGTT
Organism: Chiloscyllium plagiosum; assembly: GCF_004010195.1. NCBI lineage: Eukaryota > Metazoa > Chordata > Chondrichthyes > Orectolobiformes > Hemiscylliidae > Chiloscyllium > Chiloscyllium plagiosum. The sequence goes on from NC_057751.1 coordinate 2,697,586, forward strand.
TTGGATAAACTAGGAGTGAACAGAAAACCCACTTCACTGGCACGCCATCCACCACCTTTATACATATCCTCCAGCATTCACATACAGTGCCAGCAGTGGGTATAGCATATGATGCACTGTAACAACTCACCAGGGAACCTTCAACAGCACCTTTGAAGCTTGCAACCTGTTATGGACCAGGCCAGATCCCCTCAAAACATTTCAAGAAGGAAGCCCAGACTCTAACTTTTCCAGTTGTTTTAAGCAGGAATAAAGTGAATATTCCAGCAGCTTGGTCAAAACCCCTCGGTTTCAAACAAAACACAAATTATTTGCAGAGTACCAAATGAAACACAAAGGAAAACAGGATACAGGATGACTTAACCTATGTGAAAACCCAACAGACTATCCCAACTTAATGAAACTGTTCCAAATGACTGCATAAACACCCTCTTGGCAAAAAAGTTAAAACAGACACGTTCTTACAGGAGAGAGAGATGGCAGAGAGATTGAGCATGGAACCTCCCTCCACTGTTGCTGTTTCCTTGGATTTCCCAGCTTAACCTGACCAGCAGCTCTGAACAGCCAGACTGCGAAAACCAAACCAAACCAGAGGAAAGCTGAGCTGGGAGAACTGGCCACTCCCTTTTCATTGGACAAGGGGTTTTTATTTAAAACTTCAAAACTTCTTCAAGTAGGTAAACCCAGACATCTCGAAACCCATGACTTTATGATCATTCTGAAAAAAAATGATAACATAATCTTGTTAAAAGAGCAGCATCACCACAAAACCTCTACTCAGTGCTGGTGAGAGAAATCCTGTGTCTCAGTGCCTCTTCTTCAGTGCTGTTTCTGGGCCCTTTATCTCACCTTCCTTTTTTTTAATGTTTCTTCCTCAATCATACATAGTATTTTCTCTCTTTGAGGATTCACCAGTCACTTCACCAAAGAATGGCTGAATTAGGGAGGCAATAACCTTGTGATATTATCACTGGATTATTAATCCAGAGAACTAGGTAATATCCTCGGGACCCGATTCAAACCTCGCTATGACAGATGATGATGGAATTCAAATTCACTAAAAATCTGGAATTAGGAGTCTAATGATGAGGAAGAATCCATTGCCACTTGTCAGGAAAGCACATCTGGTTCACTCATGTCCTTTAAGGAAGGAAATTGCTGTCCTTGCCTGGTCAGGTTTACATGTAACCTCAGACCTAAAGCAATCCCAATGCCATCGACTTGGGATGGCATGGTGGCTCAGTGGTTAGCACTGCTGCCTCACAGTGCCAGGCACCCAGGTTTGATTCCAGTGTCAGACAACTGTCTGTGTGGAGTTTGCACATTCTCCCCGTGTCTGCCTGGGTTTCTTCTAACAATCAAGAGGTGCAGGTCAGGTGAAGCGTTAGGTGCATTAGTCAGAGGAAAATGGTTTTGGGTGGGTTACTCTTCTGAGGGTTAGTGTGGACTTGTTGGGCCAAAAGGCCTGTTTCCACACTGTAGGGTATCTAAGTTATTCTTTGAGATGGGCAATAAATGCTGGCCTCCACAGCATCGCCCTCACTCTGTGAATGAACTTGTTTTTTAAAAAAATCACAAAAGGTTGTTAATAAATTTTAAAAGCAGGCATTATTTAAAAATTATTTAACATATCTGCAGCATTTGACATTAATGCTATAATTTGTGTTTTCAGACTATACAACTACCTGTACATTGGAGTAGAAGTCTTGGGTATCCTTAGTTATGGGTCTCACATATACACTATTTGGGAACACACTGGTTCCTTATCCCTAGAGCTCTTCAACTTCCTATGTCTTGTAAAAACTCCTTTATTTATATTGTTACATAGCAAGTTATCAAATACAACTCTCTCCAGTGTAGTGCAAAAGAGCTCTCTCTTCACATGTACACTCCAGGCTTGTGTCTTTTCTCTTATTAATGTCAGTCATTTGACCAGTTACATCACCATTATTTGCATGTATCCCACAATTCTAACACAATTAACATAAAGAACTACAACGATATTATGCAGTTTCAGTTCGTGTGTGCCTTAATATGATCATTATACAAACCAGAATCTATAAATTTCACTTTAATGTTATTGTTCAATGTTGTCAATTTAACTAAAAAATTAGTATTGTCGGAAAAACATTCATTTTATCAAATCCATGAAAGTCTCAAGTATTGAAGTCATAAAGTCATGGAGGATGTACAGCACAGAAACAGACCCTTCGGCCCAACTCATCCATGCCGACCAGATATCTGAACCTAATGTAGTCCTGTTTGCCAGCACTTGGTCCATATCCCTCTTAAACCCTTCCTATTCATATACCCATTCAAATGCCTTTTAAATACTGTAATTGTACCAGCCTCCACCACTTCCTCTGGCAGCTCATTCCATACACACACTACCCTCTGCATGGAAAAGTTGCCCCTTGCGTCCCTTTTATATCTTTCCCCTCTCACCCTTAACCTATGCCCTCTCGGTCTGGACTCACCCACCCCAGGAAAAAGACCTTGTCTATTTCGCTTATCCATGCCCTTCATGATTTTATAAACCCCTATGAGGTCACCCCTCAGCCTCTGACTCTCAAGAGAAAACAGCCCCAGCCTGTTCAGCATCTCCCAATAGCTCAAATCCTCCAACACAGGCAACATCCTTGTAGATCTTTTCTGAACCCTTTCAAGTTTCACAACATTTTTACTATAGGAAGGAGACCAGAATTGCATGCAATATCCGAAACATGGCCTAACCAATGTCTTGTTCAGCCGCAACATGACCTCCCAACTCTTGTACTCAGTGCTCTGACCAATAAAAGAAAGCATACGAAATGCCTTCTTCACTATCCTATCTACCTGTAATTCCACTTTCAAGGAGCTATGAACCTGCACTCCAAGGTCTCTTCGTTCAGCAACACTCCTGAGGACCTTACCATGAAGTGTATAACTCTTGCTAAAATTTGCTTTCCCAAAATGCAGCACCTTGCATTTATCTGAATTCAACTCCATCTGCCACTTCTCAGCCCATTGGCCCATCTGGTCAAGATCCCCTTGTAATCTGAGGTATCCTTCTTCACTGTCCACTACACCTCCAATTTTGGTGTCATCTGCAAACTTATTAAGTATACCTCCTATGTTCATATCCAAATCATTTATACAAATGATGAAAAGTAGAGGACCCAGCACCGATCCATGTGGCACTCCACTGGTCACAGGCCTCCAGTCTGAAAAATATCTCTCCACCACCACCCTCTGTCTTCTGCCTTTGAGCCAGTTCTGTATCCAAATGGCTAGTTCTCCCTATATTCCATGTGATCTAACCTTGCTAATCAGTTTCCCATGGGGAACCTTGTTGAACATCTTACTGAAGTCGATTTAGATCCTGTCCAACTCTCTGCTCTCATCAATCCTCTTTGTTCAAATGTTGAATATTTATAAAATACATGTTCACTCTGATCACAGTAATGGAATGGTTTAAATTCAAAAGATATTTTTTAGGTATAATGGTATTTAATTTGTGGTACTAAACCTTTGAGGTCCTCCAATGAAACCATCTCTCTCCAAGCCACACTCCATCCTGACTTGGAAGTATGTTACCATTCCTTCAGTGTCACTGGGTCTAATCCTGGAACTCCTTTGTTAGCAGCATTGTGGCACTACTGACACCCTCAGAACTGTAGCCATTATTCGGTGATTATATTGGTTTCCTTCGTTCAGAGACCAAGAATCACAATCAACACATTTTTACACCAAATCCATCACACTTATTGAGAATTCTAAACAAATGCTTTTAATTGAAAGACACAGTTTCTCCACAGATTGTCAACTTCAAATGACTGGATGAATTGTGGGATGGAGTTATGTGTGGACTAGAGTTGGCAGATCTTCCTCTCTATTTTTCTTGTGCTGTTTCACAAATTAGCACGGATATTGACTTCAGTTTGATGACTTGTTGTGACTCTATGTGCACACTCGACCACCAGTTTGTTTGTCCAGCATTAGAACTACAAAACTCGGAGATCTGACTCCATTCACTAATGTACAATGACTCAAGGAGAAGGCAACATGCACAGTTATTGTGAGAGACTCTGTGCCATTGTCAAACTTGCTCCTATGACTGTACTTGTACTGTATGCTTGTGACTGTACTTGATAATCACTTTCGCATCAAAATCAAGCGTGATATCAGAAAAATAAGTGGTAATTTTTCCAGAGGTGTAATGTGAGCAAGTAACAACAAAAATGAGCTTTACTCGGCTCATCATGGCATCTATTGGAGACAATCTCAAGATTGCATCTCCCTTGAAAGTCTCATCTGCTAAAGTGGAGACCAGTTTCACCACCAGCTGCTGAATCTCCAATACTCCTGTGTTACTCTCATCTGATTTGCAACGAATGAACATTGGCCATGGGTCTCTGTGGCTGATGCAATTTACATGAGTTCTGTGAGCTCAGTATATTTCTCAGAGTCCTGGGACACCTGGGCAGAAAGGACAGCAGTAAATAAGTACTGCAGCTCACAGTCAAACTCTGAAAATTTTACACAACTGGCCAAATTTTACTCCTCCTGTGGGTATGACAGTAAATTCTTCTTCCTGAACAACAGGCTCTGTGAAAGATGCTGGCATGTGAACATTCTGCTTGGAATTTCAATCCCTTTCAAGCCACACTGAGAAACACAATTATTCTCTCGACAGTGAGGCGTGTGTTCTCGAAAGTTGTTAAATTGAGTCTGTCTACTAGTAAGTATTGTATTCAGTGAGATTGTGGCACATCCATAGTTTTACATGATACATTAAAAATGAATGAACGTAAATGATTGTACATTTCTGAACTTGAGTGCAAGTTTTTAGTCTGAAATCTCAACATGTTTTTGACACAACATTTGGTCAGGAACCATTGTTGGCCTTCACTGTCAAGCCTCAGTTCACTCTGCCGTCTCAGCAGAGTCAGGTGGTCACCATCCACATGTACAACTCTGGATTCTTGTGGGTTATGTGTTCATATTCCTTGCTGCATACATTAAGTCAGTTACAAACAGCACAGAAGTGAGGGAGCCATTTGGCATCTGGTTGAACTAACAGCCACTCAGGGTGATGTTGAAAGTGGATGTTAATGGAAGCATACTCCACCCTCCTTTCAGATATGCCATTGGAGGAAACCAAGGCTAACTGGTGAATGAAGGGCAGCATAGAGTGTGCTGCGCCTATGATAAAACTGGACAGATAGCCATCAATTGCTGGACAACTTTCTGTCAGAACTGCAAGCTGAAGAGCCTGCAAACAGGTGCAAGTTATGCAAATAGTGTGGGGAGGTTAGCCACCAATACAAGGCCTCTCCCCTGTGCATGTGATCAAAATAGGAAATACAAGCAGAGCTGGCTCTAAGAAGATTCACACTCACACAGCCCACAACCAATATGACTGTCCGAGCCATAATAAGAACATTTCAGAATTTTAAAACCCCTACCTCCTGCAGAGAAAAGCTGAGCCGATGGAAGAAGAGGCAGCAGCAGAAGAAGAGAGGGAGTGGCAAACAGTGAGAAGAAGGAAATACAAGCAGAGCTGGCTCTAAGAAGATTCACACTCACACAGCCCACAACCAATATGACTGTCCGAGCCATAATAAGAACATTTCAGAATTTTAAAACCCCTACCTCCTGCAGAGAAAAGCTGAGCCGATGGAAGAAGAGGCCGCAGCAGAAGAAGAGAGGAGTGGCAAACAGTGAGAAGAATAAACTTAGAAGGAAAACACAAAATAAGAATAAATGTACAATCCAAGCAAACATGGAGAGGCTACAGATGCCTTAATGAGACACCAGCAAATGCTCCTCCTTGAATGAGGAGGGTCAGGAAAGCTGCAGCCAGCAAAATAAGGAAATTAGGAATTTGTTGTCTTTCAGGATAGTGAATCTGTGGAATTCTTTTCCAGAGAGGGCTGTAGAAGTTGAGTCATTATGTATATTCAACGCAGAAACAGACAGATTTTTAATCACTAATGGAATCAAGGGGTGTATTAAAAGCCAAGAAGGAGGTGTTGAGGATGATGAAATCAGCCTTGATCCCAATGATGAAATCAGCCTTGATACCTGAGCAGACTCAAAAGGCCAAAGGGCCGACTTGTGTTCCACACTTGATGGTGAAACTAGATGCCATGTGGTCAATGGTGCACAATGTAACTGCACCTGATTGAGGCCTGTCTGTTCCAGGTTGAATTCTTGCCGTATCCCAAGAATTCACAATCAGATTCATTGACATCAAATTGGTACTCTTTCCTAAATATTCCCTCCTACTAGCAAAATACCACCTACAGGAAGTAAAGGGCAGGGGAACATGGAAGCTGAAGGTGAAACTATTGACTGCAGAAAACATCAAGAATCTCAAGAGATTGCATAGAAGTGTCATACCCCTATTTGAGTATTCCAGAATACTGTTGGAAATCTTCATTCTTGAAAGCATGAGAGAGATAGGTAGAAATGTCCCAACTCAAGAAAAACAGCATTCGCTCCTGCTTTAAGTGATGGGGGGGTTCATGTCAAGGAGAATCTCTCGGAGGTAAGGCACCAACAAGCCTCGCTCTTTGTCTCAGAAAGCTACAAGGTAACCTTTCAGTTTGGGATCTGCTTATTGAACCAGGATGAGATGTGCTTGTGTTTCACCTTTCTGATCTTCCCCATGAGTTTTTATATTATTCAACTATTTTGCAGAATGGATCACAGTCCTTGAATTATCGAGTCTGAACAAACAACAAAGAGATGGAATGGAAGGAGAAGCACACTAGCATTTGAGTCTGAAAGTTGTCAGCTCATAATCACATTTGGAGACATTAGCACCAAAACTTAGATTGACACTTGAGCACAGAGGGTGTGCTGCATTGGAGATAGAATCTTTCAGATGATGAGTTAAATCAAAGCTCCATTTGCTCTGTTAGGTAACAGATCACATGGCACTGTTTTCAAGGAAAAGAGGGGGTATTCTCAATAGTGGCCTTGTCAATATTACTCCTGTAACTAATATCTGAAACAAATTATTCCATCAATGCCAAAAACAGAAATTGCTGGAAAATCTCAGCAGGTCTGGCAGCACCTGTGGAGAGAAATCAGAGTGAATGTTTTGGATTCAGTGACCCTGCTTCAGGATGAGAGTTTTATTCAATCAACGCTGTTTGTACAGGTTTGCTTACCACAAGTTGGATGCTGCGATTCCAACAGACGTAATTCCACTTGGAAACTATTCTTCGACTGAATGGCTTGAAACTCGAAAATATACTTCACTGGGGTCTACAAAATCCATAACAGAAATTTTATTTTACACTAATGAATATATAGTTGAGTACACCAGGATATTTCTGTATATCATTTCATGAATGCTTCCTGAATGAAACATTTCACCAGGCAGCATGGGACTCTTCAGTTGCCTTCTTCAGTTGCTATTTATTCAGCATTGCATCAAATCAGTGTGTGAGGGGATAATTCTTGCAAACATAACTGAGAAAGAGATGGGGTCATGTGGTGCAGTGCTGGAAGATTGAAGATGAAGCCTGACCTTGCACAGAGATGTGCTGTGACATTTCAGAACTTGATTTTAAAAAGACACTGAGACAGGGTGCAAACTGTCAAAGAAGGTTGATTCGATTAATACTTGGGTGAACAGATCGCCTTATGAGCAAAGACTAGATGAGCAAGGCCAGTATCCTCTGGAGTTTAGAAAAGTCAGAGGTGACTTTGTTGAAAGATGTAAGAACATGAGAGAATTTGATCAGGTTGGGTATTTCCTCTTGTGGGAGAACCTAGAACTTGTATTCATAGTTTAAAAATAAGGGGTCATCCATTTCAGTCAGAGCAGGAAAAATATCTCTCTTGCGTGCATTTGGAATTTTCTTCCTCAAAAGGCATTGGATGCAGAATCTTGAAATCATTTTAAGGCTGAGGTAAATAGATTCCTGATTGCCAAGGTGGTGAAAAAATTATCAGGTACGTGCAAAACTATAGATTTGAAATTAAAAGCAATTTATTCATGATCTTAATGAATGGTGTATCAGGCTCAAAGGACCAACTGACCTAATCCTGTTCTTTGGCCTTGAATGTGTAATGTGAATCCCAGTTCTTTAACACCCTCAACAACACTGAACTGAACTTGCAAAAATATGGGAGTATTTTTCATAAGATTAAGTATCCATGAAATTTTAATTATGTGCAAGAAGCTGTCGCTGCAAATGGGTGAAAGTTTTCCTGCATACATCTGGATGTGCTGGTTTCTCTTCCATCCGTTTTATTTTGGGAGAGATCCTGTTATCTCTTGCTGATAAGGATTTGCATGCTGTGCATTCAGCTGTTTACTGCACACTGAGATTTTGAAAGATGACAGAGTCGGAGAAGATGTTGTGAGAGGAATATGGAATTGAATTGATATTGTGTCAAACACACTGTCACTCAAAAGTGCTTTTTATTTTCTTTACAAACTGCTAGATTGATTCTGCTTCCTTGATGTTCGTCAGTGAACCACCAAGAAAAACCCTCTGCGAGATCAGTTGTCGATACACTGGCTGTGAAGGCAAGTGTCAGCAGTGTGCTGAAAAGTTGCTGAGGGAGGCAAGGGAGGAGATATCAGGTGCCCTGGCAGCAATTTTCAAATCCTGTCTGGCCACAGGTGAGGTGCCAGAGGATTGGAGGACTGCTTACGCTGTTCCATTATTAAAAAAGAGGAGAACAGATAGACTAGGAAATTCAAAGCCAATCAGTCTACCTTGTGTGGTGGGGAATATCTCTGCACTTAGAGAGGCAAGGATAATCAGCATGGATTTGTGAAAGGTAGATTTTGTTCAATAAAGTTGACCTATTTGGTTGGCAGATTACATGAAGTCTGTGTCCTCTTGCTCTCAGTTTCCTGTTTCTGCTGTTGGACATGTGGTTCACCATCTTACTTTGTTGGCCCTTAGTTCTGGTCTGCCTGAATTGGTGTTTACATTAACCAGTCATTTTGAAGTGTTCTTTATATTCATTGGTTGGTCTAGCAGGTACTGCCCACTTCTAATGAGCCTTGAAAGAGTGGTGGTGAGCTGCCTTGTTTAATTTCTGTGGTTCATGCACTGTTATGGAGGGAATTCCAGGTTGTTAATCCAGCAACAATGAAGGAACGACAATATATTTCCAAGTCAGGATGGTGAGTCGCTTTGACAGGAACCTGCAGATGATATATCTGCTGTCATTGTCCTTCAAGATGGAAGTGGTCATGAGCTGGGAAGTGCAGTCTCAGGAGCCTTGGTGAATTTCTGCATCACCTCTTGTAGGTGGTATACACAAACTACTACTGAGTATCAGTAATGAAAGGAGTAGGTATTTGTGGATGTGGTGCCAGTCAAGTGGGCTGCTCTGTCTCCTATGATGTCAAACTTCGGAGTGTCATTAGAACTGCATTCATCCAGACAAGTGGAGCCTTTTCCATGACACACCTGGTGTGCCTTTCAGATGGTGGACAGGCTTTTAGGAGTTAGGAGGTGAGTGGCTCGCTGCAGTATTCCCAGCCTCTGACCTGCTCTTGTAGCCACTGTGTTTATATTGTGAATCCAATTGAGTTTTGGACCATCGTAACACCTGGGATGTTGACAGTGGGGGATTCAGTGATTGTAACACCACTGAATATCCAGGGGTGATTGTTGGATTGTCTCTCATTGGATATGGCCATTGCTTGGCATCTGCATGGTACAAATTTTACTTGCCACTTGTCAGCCCAAGCCTGGATTTTGTCCAAGTTTTGCTGCATTTGGACATGAACTGCTTCAACATCTGAGGAGTCACAAATGATGCTGAACATTGTGTAATTCTTGGTGGACATCCCCACTTCTGACCTTAAGATGGAGGGTAGGTCATTGCTGAAGCAGCTGAAGATGGTTGGGCCTAGGGCTCTACCCTGAGGAACACCTGCAGAGATGTCCTGGAGCTGAGGTGACTGACCTCCAACCACCACAACTGTTTTCTTTGTGCTTGGTACAACTCCAACAAGTGGACAGTTTTCCCATTGACTCTAGTTTTGCTTAAGCTGCTTGAAGTCACACTTAGAGTGATAGAGTTATACAGCACAGAAACAGGCTGTTCGGCCCAACCTGCCCAGGTTTCCTGAACTGATGCTCCCATATGTTTGTGTTTGGCCCATTACCCTCTAAACCTTTCCTATCCATGTACCTGTCCAAATGTCTTTTAAATGTTGTGATTGTAATCACCTTTACCACGTCCCCTGGCAGACTGTTTCACATACTCATCACTCCCTGTGTGAAAAAGTTGATCAAATGCTGCCTTCATGTTAGGGCGGTCGCTCTGACCTCACCTTTGGAATTCAGTACTTTTGTTTATATTTTAGAACCAATGAGGTATCATGCTCCTTTTGAAGCACCTTGTGCCATTTTACATTGAGAAAGGTGAGGTCTAAATGCAAGTTGTCGTTGTTACTTTCCAGTTGACAATGTGGTCCCAGGTAATGCGATTGGTTTGCTGCCCAATGATTTATAATTGACTCTCCCGAAGCTTGGAGCTAACCCGTTTTTCAGGACTAGATTCAAATCCTGGTCCCAAACGTGAATTGTCTCTGTTCAGCCGTGATGCAAAAGATCTGCTATAAAGACACTTTCCAGTGAAGCAGCAATTGCACAAACAGGATTAACCAATTTGAACATGGTTCATACTCCAACATCAGCAGTAATACAAATAAGCATGCATGCAGAAACAACTTAAATTGACACATAACTCCCAAGTAAAGTCCCAAGTGTCAGAAGGTATTGTGTTTTACACAGCAGTGGGACATACTTGAAGAAATAGAATCTTCCAGAGGCTGGAATGGAAGCAACATCATTTTCTCTGAAAGTGGCATATGGTCTTTGCAATGAATCAGACAGGGGAACTGAGGTCAAACAGACAGTGTTGAAAGTCAAGCCCTGAATTCTGCTATCCTCTGTGACCAGTGAAAGGAAGTTGTCAAACAGATCAGAGCACAATGTTTGTATGTTTGATCATTGGAGTCCAGCTGCCACGTTCTGTCTTGATAGACTGGCACAGGCTATTTCTTCAAGGACCTCTCCAGTTTTCATTTGAGATTTGTCACTGTCTCTGATTCCATCACTTCCATAGGCAACAAATTCCAGGTCATTACCAATCACTGTGTAAAATGTCACTCTTCTTCATGTCCCTTGTCTGTCTCCTGCCACAAACCTCAATCTCTGTCCTCTCACACTGTACTCCCAAATGAAAAGGAGCAGCTTGACATGGTTTGGTGACTGCTTTTGATCTTTTTTGGTGGTAACAGACTTCCTCATAGAGACACCAGAAGAGGAACAGCTTCCCTCACTATCTGGCTCATGCTGTAGAGTAGCATTTCATGATCAGCAACAGGCCAACCATTCACCAGATGTGTGGTCTGTAAGTTAATATACAATATGCTCCCATAACAACACATCTGGTTTAACTAACTGCACCATTGTTAGATGCACAGTAACATTGTGATTGTAAGCAACATAACCAATCTGGGAATGATTCTTCCTGGCTCTTGTAACTCCAGATGGGCCTCTGGGTGAATGCCAGATTTGACTAAAGTCCATAAAACCCATTCCAGAACACACACAGGCTGTTGTGCAAGTGGTGTCACCTGAGATACTGTGGAGGGAATAGGAAACCCAAATGTCTGCAAAACAACTATATTCATGAAACTCAGATATGCTTTCGACAAACAAGGAACAGGAATGAATATTTATCTTGACTCCACTCTGTGCAAACTTTGTAAACTTATATCAATGTGCAGTTATAATCATTTTATGTGCAAATGTGAGCATGTACATTCCATACACTGTTCCTCAGACTGAAAGCTATTAACTGCACTAAACTCTGCTGAAGATGCATGTATTTTTGATAAATAAATAGACCTATTTCTTCTTCCTCCTCTCTGTCAGCCTGAGGCTGTCAAAATTCTGCTGCTTGTGTCCCAATTCCTATTTCCAAGTTTAGTTCACCCATCACCCCTGTGCTCAGTGACCTCCATTGACTCTTTAGTTGGAAAAATGTCAATGTTAAAAATTGCCATCTTTGTTTTAAGATCCCTTTCTGAGCTCACCCTTCTGTAATCTCTGCCAATCCTCTGAGAACCCTGTGTTTCTCCAATCCAATGAGTTTAAGCCAGTCGAATATTCATTCTGTTCTTTTAAAACAATTGTAAAAAACAGCGAGTGTGTCCGGAGCAGGCGTCTTAACAAAAGAAAAACTATGAAGTCAATGAAGCTGACCATGAAATCTGAGTAAAGTTGAATTAAAATATAATTTCTGGGGATCACAATGCACCCTAGCCCATGTGAGCCACTGGCCATGAAAGTCCTGTAGTGTGCTGGTCAGCTCCACTAGCTCCCTCACCTGGACACCTGAATGCAGATGGCACATGCAAGTGAACAGACAGACCAATAATCATCAGTCCTTCTTGGCCAAATGCCTTGATATAATGGTGGCAATCCTGATCATGACAACTCACTTGGTAAATAAAAATTCTCTTCTTCTCCTTTCGAGTTTTGTGATCTTAAGTCTGGTTCTCCAGTTACTGACTGAGACATTCCAATTAACTTTAATATTTCTGTAGATATATGAATGTATGTATGTTATATCCACATGTGTGGCTATCTTTCTATTCTGATTACAAATGCTAACAGGAGCATTTATAATGAAAATAGCTCAAATAAAAGTGACACATTGTGATTGTACACCCTTCTCTGCAGGGCAGGGTGTAGTTTATTCTTGGGGTCAAGATGAGAGTGGCTATGTATAATTACAAGATGACAAGGGCACACAATGAGTCTCCTTAATATGTGTGGGCAGAACAATTTCAAAGTATAAATGGAGTTACAAGGAATCAATCTGTGAATTAGATCTTTGGCAGGAACAGTTTCTACTTGGTGAGGAATCTGCAATCTCTGCTCAAATTGCACCCCAGAATATGGCCTTTGTCAGAGCTGTCTTTTGTCCTTGTGTTTCCACTCAAATTTGCCTATCAACACAATCAGGCACCATTTTAAATGTCATCCTTCTTCAAAAGTCTTCCTTTTAAAAAGCATTGCTTGATATGTTTAAGAGTGGTAGCTATAGAGTAAACGAAATAATACTTTCATCAATTATGACTTCAATCATTTTCAACAATAATTGCAGAGTCAGCTGACAATCATTGATCTTGCTTAAGCCATAAAGCTGTGCTGGTTACGTTGAAATTAACACTCTTGGAAGATAGAAAGGGTTACACAGAGTTTGTACAGATTCTTCATTTGTGTTGCAGCCTGGGAAGAGAGTTGGATCATGGTCATGATAATCGATGGATATTTGTTCTGTGAAATAGATGCAAGTGAGAACAACATGCCAGTTTTTAAAAGTGTTTCTTCAAAATAACAAATCCATAAATGCTGTGAACCATACTTGTGCTTTGTATCACTTGCTATGCAGCTGTGGTTCCAACAGAGCACTTTTAACTGCAACTCTCTATGGGAATATTATTTCCAAACACAATTCTGCAATGTTGATCGAAGATATTTAATACCACTCTCTGGATTTATACTCATAATTTAAATTAATCTCCAGAGCACAGTGACACCACAAAACCTTTGAGAGCAATATCCCCACACCTGTAGAGCATTCAACCCCCAATTATTTGTTGCATATTCGTGTAAATATGCATTAAGAAAGGAATTGACATCTGCTCATTCTTCCAGCAAGTTTAGGCTTCCTCAAAACCTATTCCATGTGACATTGTTCCCCGCAGCCACAAGATAGGAAAAGATCTAATCTCTTGTTTTTTCAGGAAACTTTGTTGAAGAATAGCCATCTGAAATAGAGAGGGAGGAGAAAGCTTAGGATTGCCAAGAAGGCAATGCTATTGAAATGAAGAGGTCAACATAGAGTTAACATGTCAAACCCATTGATTGAAGTGATTTGATCATTTTGCGTTTGGAGCTCCATTTTTGTGACCAGGTTATGGATGACTTCTAAGTCTGTGATCTTCAAATATTAATTAATCCAATTTCTTGATAAGTTTAAAGCCATGATTGAGTGCAACAATGTAAATCATAACCAGAAACCTCCACTCAACACCTTTCTGCTGGCTTGTGTCCTCACAGCTATCAATCCCCCACATCTGCTGACTGAAGAAAACCCACAAGCTGATCAAAACAATCAGTGCTATACCTCACTTAGTCCTCCATGATGACCCATTCAATCAACCTACGACCCAACCATATGGAACAAACTTCCTGAGCAAGATGTACCAGCAGACATCCTTTGGATCAGGGAATTGGAAACTCCTTGTGACAAAATCCATCTGTTGACTAGTTGGCTTGCAGAGCCAGCCTCCATCTATCGGCCACAGCACAAACCACATACTGTGCTTATGCAGAGAAAAAACAATGCAGCATATTACCAGGGAGAGTCCACTCCATAGTGAGGACTCATCATTGCCAACACAGAAAATGAAGAGACAATCACTTGCATTCATAAAACAAAATCATACTTCTGATAGTGTGAAAGAGTCAGCTGATATTTAAAAATTCCTACACTGCTCAAAGATTAATTGGCTCACCGCTGGTGATTTTTTAAATATCTATTCTGACAACTCATGTTTTGCAGTTTATTGCAGGTCATTCTGATTGATCTGAAAGCAATGTTTGTCTGAACAATGTTGGACTGCCTATCTTGACACTATCGTCTGATTGGGAGAAAGTGAGGACTGCAGATGCTGGAGATCAGAGTCGAGAGTGTGGCACTGGAAAAGTGCATCAGGTCAGGCAGCATCTGAGGAGCAGGAGAGTCAACGTTCAGGCATAAGCCCTTCATCACAAATGCAGGGGGAGCCCAAGGTGCTCATCAACATTTCAACTCAAGAGTGCATCAGTCCCACAGTCAGTTCACCGAGAGTCTTGTGAACCTCTTTCAGGATTTCAAGGTCAGACTTTTCTGGACAGATAACAGGTCAGTTTGATGAACTCTTGCACCACCTTCCATTGAGTAACATTTGCTGGACTTGATACTGTTGACGAGTGATTTTGAGGTTGCAAGGTTATGAGTTTCTTAAAGCTATTAGTAATAGATCTATAAATAATCCATTCTGCTGGAAAGGAGCTCAAGTGTATGAGTGCAATTGTGAGATTTCCTTCCTGATCAAAGTTTGTGAGAAGATTTGTAGCTCGGGTGCTCGTTGCTGTGGTTCTGTTCGCCGAGCTGGAAGTTTTTGTTGCAAATGTTTCGTCCCCTGTCTAGGTGACATCCTCAGTGCTTGGGAGCCTCCTGTGAAGCGCTTCTGTGGTGTTTCCTCCGGCATTTATAGTGGCCTGTCCTTGCCGCTTCCGGTTGTCAGTTTCAGCTGTCCGCTGTAGTGACTGCACAAAACACTATATAGGACAAACAGGAAGACAGCTAACGATCCGCATCCACGAACATCAACTAGCCACGAAACGACACGACCAGCTATCCCTAGTAGCCACACACGCAGATGACAAGCAACATGAATTTGACTGGGACAACACTACCATTATAGGGCAAGCGAAACAAGAACAGCCAGGGAATTCCTAGAAGCTTGGCACTCATCCACAAACTCCATCAACAAACACATAGACCTGGACCCAATATACCGGCCACTACAGCGGACAGCTGAAACTGACAACCGGAAGCAGCAGGGACAGGCCACTATAAATGCCGGAGGAAACACCATAGAAGCGCTTCACAGGAGGCTCCCAAGCACTGAGGATGTCACCTCAACAGGGGACGAAACGTTTGCAACAAAAACTTCCAGCTCGGCGAACAGAACCACAGCAGCTTCCTTCCTGATCGTTATCGATGAAAATTTCTTGCATTGAAGCATTTGCTATTGGTTCTGGTTGAGCTATTTGCGCAAGTATTGTGATCGCGGCAGTTTTCTCAAAGAAGCAAAAGGAAAGCCACAAAGAATAGAATTCGTCCAGCAAAATGGATTGAAGTTTCCCACACAAACTTCAGTTTTTAAAAAGAGAAATGAATCTGTGAGAAAAATATACTGCTGTTGATTGTTATGACTCACTGGGGTAGTACACTTGAAATCAAGGCCTGCCATTCCCCAAT
Organism: Chiloscyllium plagiosum; assembly: GCF_004010195.1. Taxonomy (NCBI): domain Eukaryota; kingdom Metazoa; phylum Chordata; class Chondrichthyes; order Orectolobiformes; family Hemiscylliidae; genus Chiloscyllium; species Chiloscyllium plagiosum. Next base: position 2,713,666 of record NC_057751.1, read on the forward strand.
TGGTCACAAATGTTAAAGATTTTATTAAAGTGCACACTGTCCTCAGTCTGCCTGGTTGACAGCACAGACCAGGTTTCTGTACTTAACCAGAATTACTGTTCATTACAAATAAATTGATTCTACCTACAGTAAAAAGCTATGAAACTGTTAACACATATCTTCACTGTTAAAACCCAAATCCCTTATCAGCCTCACCTTACACATACATACAAAGTCAGACAGATAAAAATAAATAATGGAGGGAAAATAAACTAGGACAGATGTTCAATGGCCCTGGTCCACAGGGTTCACAAGCCTTTTGCTTGCCAAGACTTGCTATTCTTCAATCTCTTTGCCCAGATACTTGTCACTTATTTGCAGGAGGCACAGAATGACTAGTTCACAAATTATAAAGCCCCTGACTTATTCACTAGATTAGGGAGGTCCAAAACTAAAGGGCATAGGTTTAAGGTGAGAGGGCAAAGATGTACAAGGGACCTAAGGGGCAACCTTTTCACGCAGAGGGTGATGTGTGTATGGAATGAGCTGCCAGAGGAAGTGGTGGAGGCTGGTACAATTGCAACATTTAAAAGGCATCTGGATGGGTATATGAATAGGAAGGGTTTGGAGGGATATGGGCCGGGTGCTGGCAAGTGGGACCAGATTTATTTCGGATATGTGGTCGGCAGAGACAAGTTGAACCAAAGGGTCTGTTTCCATGCTGTATAGCTCTGACTCTGTAAGAGACTGTTTCTATCTGCTCTGTTTCACTTCTTCAGAATAAGTTTCCCTTTCACCACCTGCATTGAACCATAGATTAATCTTTATGTTCTTATGCAGTTGCCCTGGTCTCAGATGGGAAATGTATTGGCTAATTTAAAAGTTGGAGCATTGGCTAACACAAGGCATAACTGAAAGCCAGGGTAGCAATGATATTCCAAGGCTTTCAGCCTTGTGGTTAAAACTGGCATTAGCAAAATATCATTCAATTAGCACTCCATTCTTCATGGCCAGCCAGCTGTTGTGCGATACACATTTAACCAAATTTAATTTCACATCCAATGTGACTTTAACAGCAACATGCTGAACCTTGAACACACCAGGTTGTCATGAAATATCTTTTTTTCTGACACTTCCGCAGGTGCCAATACTGACTCTCAGATGCTCGAGAAACAGATTTGTTCTCTGTGTCAGTGAGACACTTATACAGGATTTCACAATCTCATGTCTCGAATATCTCCTCAGTCAAATTCTCCAGTTCGCTCCTGACTAACCTCCTGTCAGCTGCCCCTCCTTGCTGGTACTCATGCCTCTGAATCAGAAGACTCACTTCAAGGCTTGAGCACAAAAGGTAAAGATGGCACTTCAGGATAGGACTGAAGGAATTCTCTGTCACAGGTCATAGGTGCTGTACTTTGGTTGCAAATTTCAACCAGGTCCCAAGTGGGTGCAAAAAATCCCCAGTACAATTTTGGAGAAGGGCTAAAGAATTCTGTCCAGCATCTAAACCAAAATTTATCCATCAATGAACATCACAAAAATAAATTATCTGAGTCATACTGCTGTTTGAAGGAGTTTGCAGTGCAAATAGTAGCTGTGCATTCCTACAGTGATGACACATCAAAAAGTGCTTTTTTGTTGTAAAGCTCTGTGAGATATATAGTGGTTATGAAAAATGCTGCATTCATCTAAGTTTTTTCACAATCTTTAAAATTTAGCACGTCTGAAACTCCGTCGCCCTTATTCTAACTCACACCAAATCCAATTCAGAGCTGTGCTTACAACCTTGACTCATGTGTGGCAAAAACCTTGTATTTAAAGTTTTCTTCTCCTGCTTCACATCTCCTCATTTCCTTAACCTATCATAGTTTCTACCAGATCTTCAGGTAGAAACTTCGCAGGCACAAAATGACATGGGCACTGGGGAGAAAGTTGGGGAAAATCATGTGAGATTGGCAGCAAGGAGATTCCTGACATGGAAAGCAAGAATGCCCATTTTCCAACCAAGTGTTTAGTGACAAGTTGAGATTCTCACTCATGAGTGGTGAGGCCTCTTAGCATGCTTTAACATCTTAATTATTACATCACCTTGCCTATTGGGATGCAATTTCCCATTCTCCCGACTACAAATAGATGGCAGCAGTTTCCAACTGGAAAATCAGAGCAGTAACATGGTGACTCCCAACTTGCCCATTGATCCTCTGCTGCTCAATCTTGGACACCTGGCACCAACATCTCAGAGTATGCAACCTGGGCAGGGACCTTTATGAGGTGTCAGTTCCCCTTTATCCAACATATCTGCGATTGAAAGGAATCACACAAGGTAGCTGCAGACTGTCAGCACTTGACTGAGTGCAAGGCTAAACGCGAAACTTGGCATTGGCACCAGTAATCCTGAGAAGTCTTGGCAGTGACCAGGATTTGTCCCTGTGAAAATACGAGAAGCAGGGTAGGAGTGTGGTATATTGGGGATGAGGTGAGTTTGAAAAAATCATATGAGAAATCTGCAACATCACATGAAGAGAAATTCAGCATGGGACTCAATACAATTAATACTTGGCTGATTTCTGGTAAAATTTAGCACTTTGGACTCCTCCAATTCAGACTTCTTCTGGATCCCCACTTTTAATCACCACTCAATTGACAGCCTGCCTTCGGCTGCATGGGCCATACCTCCTTTTGCTGGCAACTTAGCTGGTCACCAGCTCCGTGCCCTCCAACATAATGTGTGTGGACAGTTCCTCAGGGAACAGCAGGCACACAGCAGTCGAGGTCTCCAGGTGATGCTGCACTTTTACAATGTGCCAGGCAGGCAGCCTCGCCAGTGATGTGCTTGAAAATATCACTGACAAGCAAGTTCCTGATGCTCATGGCTCCAGAGTAAATGTGGGTGTCAGTTTTGTAAATGTAGATGGAGTAACTCTCCTGCACAGACTTGCTCCAATTCTGGCTGGTCTTCAAGGACAGCTTATTCAGGACATTCTTGATGCCCTTCTTCAGAATTCCCTCCTGAAACCTCTTGATTCCCTGTTTCTCCTCCATCAAGTGTATCCTTAAAATCTTACTTTTTGACCAAGCTTTTGGTCACTTGTCAGAATGTCTGCTTCTGCTCGTCAATGTTATATGTTACTCCTGATAATGTTCCAGTGAGGCACCTTGAGATGATTGACTGCACTGGAGGCTTTATATAAATACAATCTGTTGTTGTTTTAATGCCATCTGTAAACTGAACAAGGGAAATATTTTGGCAGGTTGATATGATGAAGAGACTTGGAAACAGCCAAGCAGAGGATCAGGAATCATCGTCCTGCACTGCTGTTTGTGAAGCTGTGACAGTAACCTGCAATTTGATAGGATTACAACCCATTTCCTGTTGTGCGCCTGTGGAAAGCTCAAAAAGGAATTGAACTGAAATCGTTTTTCAAATTGGCTCAATTTGAATAATGACCATCCATCTTCTATGTTAAAAACTCTGGTGGGGGGAATGACATATTGCACTCTTCATATCCTGATGAACGATGTACATACACTGCCACACCATTGCCAATTTTTCTGTTTGTCTTTCAGGTGACCAATGTCCACAATATTTTTGCTTTTAACATCAGTATCCAGCAGACTTCCGTGAGAAAATATTTTGAAATATTCCCAATATTTTGAATGTTAATTTTCTATTTTGGAAGGGTTACTGTTAAGGTCAGTTATCTTCTAAATAGAGAGTTGAGTTAATATTACAATTCCGATTTATGACTTAACTCTCACCTAAACATTTTTATATAAGCACCCATCATCACACGAATAGCCCATGCTTTGAAAGTAACCGTTACCATGGAGATGACTTTTCTATTGCATTGACTACTGTTGACATTCATAATGAGTTTGTCAAGGAGTAAAAAAGATTTCAGTCTCAGCACAGATGAGTAAAAATTTGCCAGAATAAGCAATTCTGCTGCAGTGCATTTTAGAAAAGCACTAATTTAATGGAGGCTTCGAATAGTATTGTACAGAATGATAATGCTCAACACATTGACGAAGATGGTTTGACAAGTGTTGGGTATTCAATTATTCTTCATTAGCAGTAGTCTCCTCAGCATGCAGTGACCTCATCCTTAGCATTCAAAAGCAATGGTTACTTGTTATATGAGTTGTTAATTTATACATAAGGTCCTGGTTTGCCTTTGGACTGCAATTATTAGCAAAGTAAGGATAGTTAATAAATTATATCCATCCGGAAATTGCTGCTGGCAACTCTGGAAGACTGATGATGAACATGTTTCAATAACATTGCTGTTACCTGCCATTTTAATGTAAACATTTCAGAATTAATTTTATCCGATGCAAACAGTTACAAGATCTCACATGAATTATTCATACTGCCTTCACACAGTTTTCTTCTGGGTCAGGAGCAGCAAAGTGCTTCTCCAGAAAATGGCAATCTCCCAACCCTTATAGGGAAGAGGTTGGACCCAATGCTGTGTGCATTGGACCCGGTTTGCACAATTGCAGCACTGAGTTAAAATCCACACCTTTGTTCCCAATATCTGGAAAGCTCTGAGCAGCTGTGGCCACCACACTTCAGGAAGAAAATCTCGATCTTGGAGCCAATGCATTGTCAATTAACCAGGTGGATATCTGGAGCCTGGGTTATATCAAAGGGCAAGTTGAACAAATGAGGAATATTACCTGGAATTTAGAAGATTGAGATAATTTCATGAAAGTTTTTGAGTTATTAAGGGGAACAGATAGGGGAGATAAAGGAAAATGATTTCATGATTCTTGGGGAATATTGGACTAGAGGACATTTTCCAAAAACTGAGCCAGATCTTTCAGGACACAGAAACTGTTCTTTACTGAAAAGGTGAGAAAAGATTTGAGCTACCTTCTGAAGCCAACAATTGACATAAATTCAAATGATAATTTTATGTTTGACGTAGGTAGATTTTTGTGAACTAACAGTAGCGAGAGATGTGAGGGTAGGACAGAGAGATCACTGATCAGTCATGATTTCATTGAATTGCACCAAAATAGGCTTGAGGGAATGCAATGATATCCTACTCCAAAGCGTTTCAGGGAATCTGAATTTCTATAGCAACGTAAATGCCTTTTCATGTCTAAAGCTGTTGAAACTGATTGTGGAAGCTCCTGTGTTCTCTCCAGCACATGACTAACCAGAAATCTATCCCACTCTTAGTACTTGGCCTTGGCCTGTGTTCAAAGAATTTGCCAGATGATAGTTAACTTGCATGACAATCCTTTGAAGAGAAAGTGAGGACTGCAGATGCTGGAGATCAGAGTCTGGAGTGTGGTGCTGGAAAAGCACACCCGTTCAGATAGCATCCGAACAGCAGGAAAATCAATGTTTCGAGCAAAAGCCTTTCATCAGGAATGAAGCGCGTGGGCTGTGTGGGAGTGGGGAGGGGGGGGCGGGTTGGGCTGCTGAGAGATAAGAGGGTGTTGGGGGAAGAAAACTGAGAATGTGATAGGTAGATGGAGGTGGGGGAGAAAATTATAGGTCAGAAAGGAGGGTGGAGCGGATAAATGGGAAAGGTGATGCATAGTTCATGAGGGCGGTGTCGACTTAGAGGCTTGGGCCTGGGATAATGTGGGGGAGGGGAAATTAGGAAAATGGTGAAATGCACATTTATCCCTTGTGGTTGCAGGGTCCCAAGGCGGAGTATGAGGCGTTCCTCCTTCAGGTGTCGGGTGGTAACAGTTTGGCGGTGAAGGAGGCCCAGGACCTGCATGTCCTCGGCAGAGTGGGAGGGGGAGTTGAAGTGTTCAGCCTTGGGGCAGTGGGGTTGGTTGGTGCGGGTGTCACAGGGATGTTCGCTGAAATGATCCGCAAGTTGACGTCCTGTCTCCCCAATGTAGAGAAGACCACATTGAATACAACGGATGCAGTAGATGACATTGGTGGAGGTACAGGTAGAAATCTGTTGGATGTGGAAGAATCCTTTGGGTCCTTGGACGGAGGTGATGGGGGAGTGTGGGCACAGATTTTGCACTTCCGGTGGTGGTAGGGGAAGACATCAGGAATGGGGTGTGAGCTGGTGGTGGCCATGGATCTGATAAAGGAGTCACGGAGGGAATGGACTCTCCGGAACGCTGATAGGGTGGGGAGGGAAATATGTCCCTTGTGAGGGGGTCTGTGGTGCAGTAAGTGGAGGAGATGCACTAGAGGGTACCGTCAACCACGTGGAAGGGGTAATTGCAATCTTTGAAGAAGGAGGCCATCTAGGATTTTCTAAGGTGGAATAGGTCATCCTGGGAACAGATGCAGCAGAGGCAAAGGAATTGGGAATAAGGGATGGCATTTCTACAGGAGGTAGGATGGGAGGAGGTGTAGTCTAGATAGCTGTGAGGGTTGGTGGGTTTGTAGTAGATGTCCGTGGTTAGTCGGTCACCTGAAGGAGAGATGGACAGGTCCAGGAAGGGGATGGAGGTGTCCAAGATGGTCCAGGTGAATTTGAGGTCAGGGTGAAAGGTGTTAATGAAGTTGATGAACTGTTCAACCTCCTCTTGGGAGCACAAGGTAGCACCGATACAGTCATCGATGTAGCAGAGGAAAAAGTGGGAAGGTGCTGGCGTGACCGCGGAAGATGGATTTTTCCAGGTACCCAACAAAGAGACAGGCATAGCTGGGGCCCATGCCAGTGCCCATGGCTACCCCTTTGGTCTGGAGAAAGTGGGACAATGGGAAAGAGAAGGTGTTAAGATTGAGGACCAGTTCAGCCAGGTGGATGAGGATGTCGGTGGAAGGGGACTGGTTGGGGCGGTGTGAGAGGAAGATACAGAGGGCTTAGAGGTCTTTGTCGTGGTGGAAGGATGTGTACAGGGACTGGATATCCATGGTGAAGATGAGGCTTTGGGGGCCGGGCAAACAAAAGTCTTGGAGGAGGTGAAGGACATGGGTGGTGTCCCGAACGTAGTTGGGGAGTTCCTGGACTAAGGGGGACAAGACGGTGTCAAGCTATGTGGAGATGAGTTCAAAGAGACACGAGCAGGCTAAGGCAATGAGTTGACCGGAGAAGCCAAGTTTGTGAATCCTTGTTAGGAGGTAGAATTGGGCAGTGCGGGGTTCACGGACAATGAGGTTGGAAGCTGTGGATGGGAGATCCCCTGAGGTGATGAGGTTATGGATGGTCTGGGAGATGATAGTTGGTGATGGGAGGTGAGATCATAGCCGAGGAGGCAGGAGGAGGAGCTGTCTGCGAGTTGGCGCCTGGCTTCAACAGTGTAGAGGTCAGTGCGCCAATCGACCATTGTGCCCCTCCTCCCCCCTCCTCGTCTGAAGGTATGATGGTGAGGTTGGGGTTGGAGTGGAGGGAGTGGAGGACTGCAAGTTGCAAGAGTGGGAGGTTGGATAGTTACTGATTAAGGGCTTATGCCCAAAATGTTAATTTCCTGCTCCTCGGATGCTGCCTGACCTGCTGTGCTTTTCCAGCACTACATTTTCAACTCTGACAATCCTGTTAACACACCTACTTTGGTCATTAAGTGCTGGAGTGTGACTCCAACTCAGAACTTCTGGCGTTGAGGGAGGATTGCTACTCTCTGTGCAACAAGATCTTCAAATTATGAAGAGTGGACATGTTTTAATAACATTGCTGAAAGAAATAAGGGAGAATAGAATTTCATTTTATGAAGAGGCATAGAATGGCTTCCATTAAATAGTGGTGAAAGAACAGTCCGGGATAACTCTTAGACGGGAGAGTGAAACCTCAGGAACTTTCCCATTCCCAGGCACCATTGCTGATCTGCTACTTTCTCACCTGATCCCCATATTCCTTGATATCCTGGGAGATCAATGCAGATTTCAGTCTTGAATAAAGTCAACAACCAATAGTTCACAACTGTCTTGTGTAGAGAATAAATATTTGTAAAATCAGACAGAAGGAAATAGATAATATGCAGACTCAGCAGATATTGTTTTCAGCAAGTTGTCACAGGCTCGATGGGTTATATTGCTGTCTCCTGCTCTTTAAGCTGATTCTAATTGCTCCTGTTCATGTTGGTGCAGTTCCATTTCATTAGGTTTGGCAATCATAATTTAACATTTGAACTTTTTAATGTGTTAATTAATGCCCAATGCTATTTGATTAGGTGAGGATCTGATGCACAATACAAGCTAACTGATATTGTTGTTCACTCAACCTGAAGCCAGATGGTAAAATAGGAAACAAGTATTCAATCTAAGTTCACAATTTTCTTTTGGAAAATGCAGCATTATGTGAAGTCGGTCTCAACAGTTTTTCCTCATGTCTTCAATTAATGCCCTTCAGCTGTCCTTAACTTTGATAAAGTAACTCATGTAACATCGACAGTTGTTACCATAGGAGGAACTAAGAGTTCTCGTTATTCTAAGCCAGTTAAGCACAAACCCAGGGTGTGACCATACAAAGTCACTTCAAACATACACATGCATTTTTGAAATGAGGGCTACAGTGGCCAACGTGGTGTCCTGTGAATGAAGTGTCAATTTATTTTTACCCACTCACTTGCTTTATGTGATCATGTGCTCTGAAGGACCTGTGCATATTTTATTATTGCATTTAAAGGGCAATATAAATGCAGGTGGGCTGCTGTTGGACAGAGGACACATAAGCAACTTGGTCATAATACTTTTGTCAGTGTAAAGTCCATTTCAGGGTGAGTGCTCTTTCTCTCACTGTCAGTTTCGTACATTCACCAATTGACCATTAAATTTTGAAATCAGCAGGGAGAGGACTTGATTAAGTCATGATTTGGAGATGTCGGTGTTGGACTGGGGTGTACAAAGTTAAAAATCACACAACACCAGGTTATAGTCCAACAGGTTTAATTGGAAGCACTAGCTTTCGGAGTGCTGCTCCCTCATCAGGTGAAGGAGCGACACTCCGAAAGCTAGTGTGCTTCCAATTAAACCTGTTGGACTATAACCTGGTGTTGTATGATTTTTAACTTTGATTAAGTTAAGTTGATGGCATTGTAAATTGTGAGAGCGAAGCTGAAATAATTTATGAGTTGCTTCCACAAGGGAAAGATTGAATGTCTGGCTTGGACTTGTCAGATAAGAGTTTTGCATCATAGTTTTAAAGTTATTTTTGAGTGGAGATGAAAGCCAAAATATTAAAGGATGCAAACACAAAGGGCAGTTTACAGTTGTTACAATTGTTTGTAGTTCAAACATATGATGTGTTTTTTTGGATGTATGTTACAAATGACATGAGATTGATTTACTAACTTACAGAAATATAAACAGGTTGCATTTCTGTATTTCATTGTAATTTAACTTGAAAAATTCTCAAGGCCTTTCTCAGGAGAGTTTATCAAAGACCCTTGACCCACCGAGGAGATATTTTGAGACATGACAAAATGTATGGTCAAAGAAATGAGTTCCCTGTCTTAAAGGAGGAGAAAGAGAAAAGGAAGTGTGGAACAGGAATGTCAGATCTATGTGCTCAAGCAGCCTGTTACATGACCACCAATGATGGAGTGATTCTAATCAGGGATGATCAAAAGGCCAGAATTACAGATGGTAGAACAAGTGTTGAGTGTTTGCCCGAGCTCATTGACTGTCACATCCAAGAAGCAGGAAAGATCTGCACCTTAATTGAATGGCGGAGTGGACTCGATGGGCCGAATGGCCTTACTTCCACTCCTATGTCTTATGGTCTTATGGTCTTATGGTCTTAAGTCTTCACCATCAATCCTGTCTATCCCTCGAAGTATTTGGAAAATTTAATGAGATCACTTTTCATTCTTCACAATTTTGGAGAACAAAGGCCCAGTTTTGCCCAGTTTCTCATCAAAGGATAGTCTTGCCATCCAAGGAAAGAGTTTTAGCTCAAAATGGGTGCCATTTAAAAAGAAAAATTAAGTTAAGTTTTAAACGTTCATTGAGGTAGAACTGACCATTTTGTCGTCAGTGCAGGAAGGTGATCCTTGTATTATTGTTATAATTGTCATATAATCCCATCAAAAATCTAGACTTATCCAACACTTTACACATTGACTTTAGGCTTGTCCAAATGCTTCAAATCCAATAAAGTATGATCATAGATGTAGCCACTGTTATATTGAAAGAAATGTGACAGGCAATTTAACACAGCAGTTTTCCAAATTTACCGATGATATGACACCAATATAAACTGTTAATTGTGATGTTAGTTGAGGGAAAAATATTGATTCTGATATTATTGGAAATTAATGAATGTCGACACATACACAAATGGAGCAGACATCTTTTGCACAGCAAGGTGCCATGAAATGAATGAATGGCTAATCACAGTGAATCAGCTACATGAGTGATCTCAATCAGACAAGTTGAGTTGGAAGGGTCAGAGAAATGTGCAATGAAATTCATTTCATTTCTAAGATTGGACAATTTACAATCCCTCACCTCCCGTTGCCTTCATTGGATGAATAACCAGCTGGTCATCCATTGGCGCCTCTTTGGTTAGTACTCTTGAAGGAGTTTTTGTGTGCCGGAATGTTTCTCAGTGTGAGACGCTTCTGCAGCATCATTAGACTCACTTTCTCCCACTCTAAGTGTTCAATTTAAAGAGGAGTTCACATTAGGAGGTAGTTAATTGAATTTGAACGGCAAGGTGCCAGGAGGTACAAATTTCTCAATGAGTTCCACATTTGCACAAAGCTATGTTTAACTGTACAGCCTGCTAATAATATCAGGATACAAGAGTTCTGGGAGAAGGTGCCCTGAGCCACTCTGTACAATGCCTTGATTATTGCTTTGTGTTTTTTTATCATCTCAGAATGGAGCTTGAATAATGCAGCAATCTGGTTTGAACACAGAATATATCAGTGTTGTGTCTGAAGTGCTGAGTTGGGGCATCACAGCTACAACTGAAGGAAACTAAATCAAAGTGACTGAATAAATGCAATCTCTGTTAGAATTGGGGAGATACAGGACAACATTCTTTTTGTGGACTGTCGAGTTAAACATAAATGATATGAGCTGCCAGGCAAAACGTGTACTTAACGAGTGCTTCAACTTCAATAAATCGCCCAAAATGCTCACAGAAACCCAATAAAACAAGATTTCACACTGAGTCCCAAAAGGTCAAGGATAGATGTTCAAAATTTTGATCAAAAAGATGGGGCAAGTTGAAGGATGAGAGGGAGGAAGAGGTTTGTTAAGATCCGAAGCAGCCATCTTGTCACATATAAAGCCTGGAAACCATTTTGAATCTCATATTAGTGCCTGCTTGCTCAGCTTGTACATTCCCAGCGTCAGTGATGTGGTTGACCTTGCAGCTGTCCTGATACCTGATAGTGAACTCTTTCCCAGCATGGGAATGCTTTTCTTTTACAAGAATCTCTTGTATTCTCATACTTGCTTATCAGCTCCAAACCAACACTATCCAGACAATACTCATTATCCTACAATTAACAATTTGCTAATTGTTAAATCATTGTCACCTATATAATCACACAACTCTCTGTATCTCATAGGAGTGACTTGTGACCATTTGGTCAACTTGTCTCTCCTCTTGAGCTCACCAATAAACAGTCAATAACTCAAGGTTGTGCGGCATGATTTATTGTTCCTCTAAATTGGACTGCTACAAGTGAATCACTCACTGCATAATGTATCCACTCCCAACATTTAAGGATGGAATTGGGAGTGATTCCTCATTATTAAATATATCCAATCTGTGTCAGTGACCTCATTGACTGCTGTGGTTCATCTCCTGACTGAAGAGTCCAAAGCAGGATCAACGCTGATGTTTTTGTTGTTCAGGCTAATGTCTGCATCCATGCCATCTTTGGCCTTCCTCTGTGGACATACATCTTGCGCATTTGTCAGTCATTAGACAGTCATCGAAACACACTGAACCAAATTTTAGAGCTCACCTCCACTTCAGCCAAACAGCTACAGTTCTTTCCCTTGTATTGATGTACTCACCACCTTGGTCATGTTTGACCCGAGATAGTTCCTCAGCAAAAATCTATTTGAGAATTCTGAAGTCATCCATACAGGAGATGCAACCTGCCCATCTATTTGGACTTTTCTGCAGAGTAGTCTCCAAGCTGTTGAGAGCAGTACAATGGAGGACCTTGTTTAAAATCACATGACGCCAGGCTATAGTCCAACAGGTTTACAGACACTCATAACCCCCCACCCCAACACCCCATACACCCACACCCACATGCACACACACATATAAATTTGCGGTGTGAATTTGTACTTGCAGAATTACATTTTACTTTGCTCAAAAACTGCATGAATCCATGTAAGATTCTGTAAATCTGTTTTTTAGATTAGAATCAGTCTGACCATTGTGGCACAGACACAACCTCACATGGAGCTAACACCTTCAATACATTATCTGGGCTGACGTGATACCAATTGTTAAAGTACACTTGAGAATGTAACTTTTAAAAAAAAGCTTGTGATTTACATATAAAAGAACTGAAACCAACACGATCATTCTAAAAGATGAGAGACTTAACAAACAAGCCAGGTTTTTTTCAATATATAATTTCAGTTACATCATACTGTAAACTTTTGCTATAAATTCTGTGTGTTATGATCTTATTCTCCACAACCACCTGATGAAGGAGCAGGCTCCGAAAGCGAGTGCTTCCAATTAAATCTGTTGGACTATAACCTGGTGTTGTGTGATTTTTAACTTTGTACACCCCAGTCCAACACCCGTGTCTCCAAATCCTGATTTTGTGTGATTTTGTCAACCATTGAATTCTCATGATGGGTCTTGTGCTTTTCGTGGAAGCTTTAATGTGGCACCAAGAGCAGGCTGAGCAATTTGTATCACTGAGAAAGGTGGTCAAGACCATGCTCTGGTCAAGTTTGACTCTAATTTTCAGCGTAGTGCCACTCTGCATCCACACATGATTCAAGGGAGAAATTGCTTTCTGAATATATACACTGATAGCTTCATCGGTAGTTACTTTCTGAAAAGGCATATCACCAAAGGATGAGAACAATTTCACAACCTTGTAATCAGAGTCATCAACAATTGTATAAAACAAAGAATTGCAGATGCTGCAGATGTGAAATAAGAACAGGAATTGCTGGCAAAACTCGGCAGGTCTGGCAGCATCTGTGAGGAGAAATTGTAGAATCCAGACAGTTCAACCTATTGAGTCTGCAGCAACACTCCAAAAACCATTCCACCAGCCCTCACCCCAATTCCCATAACCGTGCATTAATGATGGCTAATTCACCTGGATACTGTGGGCAATTTAGCATGACCACCTAACCTGCACACCGTTGGCCTGTGGGAGGAAACTGCAGCTTCTGGCAGAAACAGGAAGAATGCAAGCTCCATATAGGCGGTCAACCGTGGGTGGAATTTAGCCCAGATCCCTGACACTCTGAGGCAACACTGCTAATCACTGAGCTACCATGCTGCCTTTCAGAGCGGTTCTGATGACGGGTCACTGGGCTGAAAACATGACTCTGCTTTCTTCCCGCAGAAAATGCCAGTCATGCTAGGTTTCACCAGCAATTTCTGATTTTGTTTCATCAACAGCTATGCCTGGTGTTTATTCATGTGTGGCTTGGTGCAGGCTATAACATTGCCCTAGTTATGGAAACACTGATTTGGATAGCACTGTCTTCAGCAACATGGAGAAATTGCCTGCCAGTCTAGATTTCTTTCTTGTGTTGGGCAGCTAGCACACAATTACCTGCATACAAATATACTCAGTCTGAACAGGTTGAAGACCTTTCATTGAACAGAACCTAACGTTATTGCTGACAAGAATATCTCTGGTATCTTCTGTCAGCATTCAATTGAAAATATTGAAGAGTCCAGGAGCTACAATGCACCCTTGTGATCTGGTGAATGACAACGCATTGGACATCTCACAATAAGCACAACCATCTCTAACCATGTCATTTGTACTGGAAACGTGGTTTTGACAGACCTGTTAGAATATTCTAGCTTGGACAGCAATGGCCATAGACCATGTTGACTTACATTGTTTAAATCCTATGCAGGGTCTACGAACAGCATACGTAGATTCATTGGGAGAGGAAGGGATAGATCTTAGGGCTGAGTTATTTGCAGGTTTGGCCATCACCGGTGGAACGGTCAACATCAGGGACATTCAGGAGGCTAGGATTGGAACAACATCAATATTTTGGAGGGCTGTAGTGGCAGAGGCAGTGATGGAGGGTAAAGGCTGTGGAGAGATTTTCAAGTCAAAGAATTTACTGTCATACTGCAGTTGCAGTGTTTGTAATATTGGTATGCAAAATGGTTTGTATCTTAAGGAGACTGGTTCGGGCTTTTTAAATATCAGTCATGAGTATCTCCAGCAGGACTGTGTGGGAGACAGCAATGATTGCAAACAAGAGAGAATGATCTCACAGTGAGATCTGTGTGTTAGTTACAAGATGAGACAACTTTGAACTTATTAGTCCAGAATGTGTTCCAACATGGGTGGATAAATAGCTGCAAAATCTAATTAAATATCTGAACAAAAGAGTAATTCTTTTCTCAAAAGAGTATTTAAGCAACTTTGTAATAACATGCTGTGGATAACATTGAATATTATTTTTTAATATGTTTGAATATTGCTGTTCAAAATGTTTCAACTCAAATCTTAATAACAACACACTACACAACCAGCAAGAGCAGACAGATGATTCGTAATTATCTATTTACACTTTGCTCAATGAAACACAACAAAAACAGCTTCATGTACAGTTGGTTTTGAGGAAGGGGGTCTTAGGTTTTGGACAATAGTTCATTGTCCATCCCTAAAGACCCTTGGGAAAGAAAAACAGAAAGTGCTGAAGAAGCTCAGCAGATCTCAGCATCTGTGAAGAGAGAAAAAGAGTTGTTGCTTCAAATGATTCTTCTTTCAAAGCCATGTTCTGAGTAGATACATAATGTTAAACCAGTTTCTCTCTCAACAGTTCCCATCCTGCTTTAGTGCACAATTTGGATCTGAACAGTTGTTCATTTTGATTTTACAAAAGGATGTGGAAAGCAGCACAACTCAAATTAGAAATGAACACTATTTCTTTTTGTCTGTTAGACAGTCATCCCATCCCAGATATCCTGATGGATAATTAAGAAGACAGGCAATGAAGGCATCAGGTTAATTATTCTCACTGCTTTCAGTCATCAAATGGTACCAAACTATTGATCCATCTTCATACCTGTACTACTTAATTCTGCACTTCTGTCATTCAAGCAACAGCTTGGCAGCAGCCTTCAGCATAGGACCGAGTCACAATTTAATCTTGTCTCTATAGATTCACAGACTTCATTGATTTAACCTTGCTAATTTTGTTGGGAGTCTGGAGTACACATTTATTCATTGCTCTGTCGGGAGAAACAAGCACTCTAGAAAGTGAGTTCTGAGGAAGGATCACTGAACTTGAAATGTTAACTCTGCTTTCTCTCCATACATGCTGCTAGACTTGCTGAGCTTCTCCAGCAATTTCTGTTTTCGTTTCACTCTGTAAAGCTACAGCCTTGCCTGAAACTTGCTAACTTACATTGACTGCTGGTTCAATAACATTTCCATTTTAAAATTCTCATCCTCATTTTCAAATTCCCTTTCTGATCTCTCCCTTCCCTCTCTCTGGTATCTCTAAACCCCCTCCCCTTGCCACCCCACACGGGATTGTGGCATTCCCCTAATTCTGACCACTTGCACATCGCAAATTTTAATTGCTCCCCTATTGGCAATCATGTGTTCAGTTGCTTGGGCCCTTCATCATAGAATTCCCTTCTTAAACTCATATGTTGCCCTCCTGCTTCTTTAAGAAGTTTACTATA
Organism: Chiloscyllium plagiosum; assembly: GCF_004010195.1. NCBI lineage: Eukaryota > Metazoa > Chordata > Chondrichthyes > Orectolobiformes > Hemiscylliidae > Chiloscyllium > Chiloscyllium plagiosum. The sequence goes on from NC_057751.1 coordinate 2,729,406, forward strand.
GCATCCCTCGTTCTTTGAGATTTTGGTCACCTGCAATTGTATTATTCTGATGTGGTCAGAGTGAAACATTTTATTTGATAATCCTGTTATGAAATGACTTGGGATCTCTTATTACTCTAAGCATGTTGTATAAACGTAATTGCTTGTTGTTCAGTTGAGGAATTAGAAGCATTAGAATTTGACCTGCCCTCTTTGACCACATTAGCTTGACTGTAGAAAGTGAGTTCCTGAAAAATTTACAAGCACTTGCTGCTGAAAGTGGAGGCAGAGTCCAGGCGCTGCAAGCAGTCTCTTAACTTCCTGCCTGAAGTTTAGATTATTTCTGGCTGTGGAGTGTTAATCCAGTGCCAAGGGAGTTGTTGAATTATAAAACTGAACACTTGTATTGACAATGGGTTTTTTATTGCAGAATGCAGCACGACATGTGTCTGTTTCCAAACAATCTCAGCAGTATTGTTTTATGAATGCTCCATGTAATTAAAATGACCTTCATTCCTGTATCCTAAAAAATAAAAGTTTAAAAATCATTAACACAAAGAATTCATCAATTCTGAAATGCAAACAAAGTTTTTTTTTAAATCTCGACAGGAGCGTGTTTGGAGGTTTTACAAAGGCACGAATGAAGATTTCAGCAGCAGCTGAGCTGAGTCATAGAGTCATAGAGATGTACAGCATGGAAACAGACCCTTCAGTCCAACTCATCCATGCCGACCAGATATCCCAACCCGACCTAGTCCCACCTGCCAGCACCCGGCCCATATCCCTCCAAACCCTTCCTATTCAGATACCCATTCAGATGCCTCTTAAATGTTGCAATTGTACCAGCCTCCACCACATCCTCTGGCAGCTCATTCCATACACGTACCACCCTCTGCATGAAAAAGTTGCCCCTTAGGTCACTGTTTGTTAATTTTCCCAGATGCACTCCGATGTCCAGCGATACACGAAATCAAACAGCAAAGGCGGTAACCGTGCAGGTTTTCTCTCTCTCTCTCTCTCTTTCTCTCTCTCTCTCTCCTGCACTGTCCTCACCATGTGCAGGGGTGAAGTTACTGAAGTGAACTAAGTTGCCTTCGTGATAACACAAATATGAGGTTAGAAACACACTTCAAGATCAAAATTGATAACAGACGAAGGGATAAAAGTTTGATTGATAGTTCAGAATCACCGAATTGGATTGTAAAAGAATATGTTTGCTCTCTGGTTGTTGGAAAGTAGTGTGTGGTCTGGAGAGTCATTTCAGATACCCACTACAGGGTAACTGTGAGGCCTGGACATTTAGAGACAGGAGGCTCATGAGACAATGACTCCACGGATATGTCTGAGCAGAGTGATCAGCCCTAATTCTCAGACTGGTGTACAACTGTGGCTGTGAGTACTTCAATATAAGCTTCTAATTCACTCACAGAGAATGGTAACAGAAGGGAGTCATTTATCCCATTCTGTCTATTCCATTGGGAGGTGGTATTATCACTCAACTGTTAATCCAGCAACCTGTGGAATGTTCTGGGGACCCAATTTCACATCATGCCAGGCAGATGGGAGAATTTGAATTTAATTAAAACACCATGGAATTAAGAGTCAAATGATGACCAGCAGACCACTGTCAATTGTTAGACAAACCCATGTTGCTCACACATGCTCTTTAAACCAAAGAAATTTGCCATCCTTACCACGTCTGGCCTACACGTGACTCCAGACACACAGCAATGTGGTTGACTCTTAACTGCTCCCTTGGTAATTAGGGATGGGCAATAAATGGTGGCCTTGCCAGCAATATGACATCCCATGAATAAGTTTTTAAAAACTGTGCAAGGACAACTTCACCCACTCACCCACTTTCTCCCCATATCCTGTAAGTTATTAAAATTCAGACAACAATAATACAATTCAGAATTATCTTTCCAAATCGCTAATTGAATCACACCACCACACACACTCAGGCTGTGCATTCCAAATCTTAACCACTTCTGGCTCACAAACAGTTTCCTCATGTTGCTGTTGGCTCAGACCTGATCTTAAGACACCAAGAGGCTCTTTAGTACGTGAATGAGCTTCCCAAGGAGCAGTGACGGCAGTGTTCTCAAATATTTTGAAGGCTGAGTTAAATTGATTCTTGATTCACAAGAGAATCACTGGGTTATGGTGAACAGACATGCAATAGACATGAACAACCATGCTCTTGTCAAAGGGAGGAGTCGGTTCAAGGGATTAACTTGCAGATCCCTGTTCCTGGATATAATTGACATTCTGGAAAGCTGTCCTGGCAACATTAAATGAGAAATTGAGGATAAAAACAGAAGAAGAATCAGATGTGTGGATGATATTGTGAAGTAGAGAGAGGAAAGTTAGAAGAAAGCTAAAGCAGAAGACCGTATCAATGGCCCCTCTCAGGCTATCATGTAAGTGAATGAATGATGGAAATTACACCTCATTCGGCCGATCACACCTTTTCCTTGGATCGGATCCTATTTGTCCATTTTATATTCCTATCCTTTTGCATTCTTTGCTTCCTGTTTTGCCCTTGTCTTTGAGTCTTGTGGTAGGGATTCAAGCCCTATTTCGGATATTTGAACGCATCATATAGACTGCCACTTCCAGAGTGCTAACTTGCTGAAATGTGCTGCCTTCCATAGGAAATATTAAACTGAGGGACCACATGGCTGTCTTTTGGGTCTCAAGGAACTTGTGGTATCATGTTGAGGAGAGCTCAGTGATTCTTCCCAGATCACTAGCCAGGATTTTAACCATCAAGAAAAAAAACAAAAGAACTAAAAATACTAGAAGTATGAAGCAAAAGTAGAGATTGCTGGAAAATCTCAGCAGGTCTGGCAACATCTGTGGAGAGAAATTAGAGTTAACATTTTGGATCCAATGACCTGGGTCCACTTCTGAAGAAAGGTTGTAGCATCATAGAGTCATAGTGATGGACAGCACAGAAACAAACCCTTTGGTCCAACTCATCCACGTCGACCAGATATCCCAAACTAATCCAATCCTATTTGCCAGCAGTTGGCCCATACCCTTCTAAGCTCTTCCGATTCATTTACCCATCCAGATGACTTTTAAATGTTAAATGTACCAGCCTCCACCATTTCCTCTGGCATCTCATTCCATACATGCACCACCCTCTGCGCGAAAAAGTTACCCCTTACGTCCCTTTTAAATCTTTCCCCTCTCACCCTAAATCTGTGCCCTCTACTTCTGGACTTCCCCCAGCCCAGGGAAAAAAACCTTGCCCGTTTACCCTATTCATGCCCATTCTTATTTTATAAACCTGTACAAGGTCACCCCTCAGGGAAAACAGCCCCAGCCTATTCAGCCTCTCCCTATAGCTCAAATCCTCCAACCCTGGCAACATCCTTGTAAATCTTTTCTGAACCCTTTCAAGTTTCACAACATCTTTCTGATAGGAAGGAGACCAGAATTGCACACAGTATTTTAAGAGTAGCCAAACCATTGTCATGTACAGCTGCAACATGACCTCCCAACTCCTATACTCAATGTTCTGTCCAATAAAGGAAAGCATACTAAACGTCTTCTTCACTATCCACTCTACCTGCAACTCCACTTTCAAGGAACTATGAACCTGTACTCCAAGGTCTCTTTGACACGCCCCAGGACCTTACCATTAAGTGTATAAGTCCTGCACTGATTTGCCTTTCCAAAATGCAGCACCTCACTTGAATCTAAATTAAACTCCATCTGCTACTCCTCAGCCCATTGGCCCATCTGATCAAGATCCCCGTTGTACCCTGAGGTAGTCTTCCTCGCTGCCCACTAGACATCCAATTTTGGTGTCATCCGCAAACTTACTGACTGTACTTCCTATGGTCACATCCAAATCATTTGTATAAATGACAAAAAAGCAGTGGATCCAGCACTGGTCACTGTGGCACACCCCTGATCACAGGCCTGCAGTCTGAAAAGCATCACCACACTCGGTCTTCTACTACCAAGCCAATTTTGTACCTAATTGACAAGCTCTCCCTGAATTCCATGTGATCTAACTTCAATAATTAGTCTCCCATGTGGAACCTTGTCTAAAGTCCATGTAGACAACATCTATCTACCATTCTGCCCTCATCAGTCTTTTTGGTTGCTTCTTCAAAAAAAACTTCATCAAATTTGTGAACCACAATTTTTCTACGCACAAAGCCATGATTACTATCCTTTATCAGTGTACATGCCTCTCCAAATGTATGTAAGTCCTATGTTTCAGAATCCCTTCCAACAATTTATCCACTATTAATGTTCGACTCTCCAGACTGTTTTCTGCTCATGACCATGTTGTTATTTTTGGGACCTGCTTTGTGATGGTTAACTGACCCATTCTCTTGGTTACAACTGTGAATTATACTTCAAAAGCTCTTCATAGACTGCGAAGCAGTTTGGGATGCATGAAGGTCATGAAAGGTGTTAATGAGATTTTGCTGACCTTCATTCTCCATCAGGTTCTGATCTTTTTATCCTTCAGTATCCCCTGCATTCTTTGCATAAGTCCATCTCATTTCAGCAGTTCTGAGTTTGGTTAAAGAAAACTATTAGCCCATGAGTAACTGCAGACAGATTTTTTTGCATGAAAATGAAAACAAAGCAGCTAGACCACGAGGAAATGAGCTGTGCCCCTACACATTTCACTAATGACACTTGAAGTATAAAGCATTCTGTCTTCACATAAAGTCGGTCTTGAAATGCTGTGTAATGGAAAGCACTTTGACAAGTGCAAGCTAAACTCAATACTTTATTACTAGATTAATTTACATCACTCCGGTGCACATAAATGTGATTCCATTGATTACAAATGTATTTTTCCATCATTTTTTGCAGTTGAAGCTGTTTTATCTTTTAATTTGATGCATAATTAATCTTTTGAGATCTCTTAAACTTTGCATTAATTTTCAAATTTTTCCAATATTTTATCATTAGTTTTAAATGATTTTCATTTCAAACCAACACTTGTTAAGATTACCAAAATCAAATTGCCTCCTCATTCTAATGAAGGAAATAACACCGATAATACAATGACATATTAAAATTCTATCACGCAAGTTGGAAAAGAGAGGGTTTTTCCTTCTCCTAAATAGGTGAGCAGGAGATTAATTAACTCCAGGGTGCCTTTGATTCTGAGATTTTCTGTCAATGGTAGATATATAATTGGAAGCAAAGGGATGTGTATTTTAAAGCAGAGAGTTTGACCCAATCTGCCAGGAGTAGGACCACTCAGGCAAGAGCAATTTGGGGAATAAATTATTTCTTGCAGCTAAATATTTACGTGTCAGGTCCAAGTCTTGATGCTTGAATTAAAAGCTTCTTCTTAAAAATTGATGTGTTTCACTGTTCATATCTGTTGGATATTTGATTTGCCTCAAAGCATTATAAGAAGGTGACATCAGGTTTCTCAGTCTGTAGAAGCTTTATTTTCAGAATTGTACCCAAAGCTTTAAAATGTCAACACTGTGCTTCAGTTTTTCACATCCCTCTGTCTGTTTACTTATCTCAGACTCAACACCCTGGCTTAAGCAGTCAACCACAATGAGCATAGACTCTAAAACACAGTGCAGTTCAATATGACAATGGTAACTTGGTGGGAAATTGCATCCATTCATGAGCTCTCCAGGCTCAATAATGAGCAAGAAAGAATTCCTGATATAACTTGTCTGAACGTTTGTTCCTGGTGAGCCTTCAGTGACTGCTGCTGGAGGTATGTAAATGTAGACTAAATGAAGGCAAATGTGATTTTAACTTCAGTGATCTGACAGAGAAATGGGTATGAAACATGGTTCACTGGGCAGCAGTCTGTTCTCCAAATTAGAAGGCTATGGGTTTGAGTTGCAATCCACAGATCTGACTAATCAGAGTTCTTACGACAAGAGTGCTACCAAAGGAGAGGCAAACTACCAGAGAGGCCACCTTTGGGGGGAAATTTTAAATTGAGACCCTATCTTCCTTCTGAAGTGGTTGGAAAAGATTTAGCAGCACCACTTTGTATAAGAGCGGGGGCCAAGAGCTGATATGTAAGATGATGTTTGTCCCCAGTCAACTAAAATAGATTATCTGCCCATTATCATATTGCTGTCTGGGGAGCTCGCTGTGCAAAAATAGGCTGCAGCATGTCCTCCATTTCAGAA
>NC_057751.1:2735544-2753040 GCF_004010195.1 Chiloscyllium plagiosum
CTGACCTGCTGTGCTGTTCCAGCAATAAAGTTTCAACTTTGATCTCCAGCATCTGCAGACCTCACTTTCTCCTCTAAAATAGATTATCTGCCCATTATCATATTGCTGTCTGGGGAGCTCACTGTGCAAAAATAGGCTGCAGCATGTCCTCCATTTCAGAAGGGGAGGAGCTGGTGTTGCACTGGGGTGAACAAATCTGCCTTACTGTCTTATTTTGACACTATCAACTTGATAAGTTGTTCTGATTTCTCTATGTCGGATAGTTTGGACAATTATTTGTTACTTTGGCTCAATCCTCAGTAAGTTACTCTTAAACCTGCTATGTTATTCCATCCATTTGGTTTGTCTCCATCACCATCCTGTCTTTAATTTTTTGTCACTGTCTATCTGCCTCAATTAATCGAATGAAAGGTCATCCCTTCACTTACTAGTCAGCAGTTGACACTTTACTCACACCCTCTGTGCTGTTGATCACCTGCAGAGACTTATTTTTCAGCCTGCTGACACTCCGCTCACACCATTCGTATGATGGTTTGATGTCTCTGCTGTTAAATTCTGTGTCTGTTGTCTTCACTTCACCTGATGAAAGAGCAATGCTCTGAAAGGTTGTGATTTCACATAAACCTAGTTAAAAATCACACAGCACCAGGTCATAGCCCAACAAGTTTAATTGAAAGCATGAGCTGTTCCTTCATTAGGTGCTTACCGGCATCTCCAAATCATCACATATATACCTGCTGGACTATAATTCGGTGTCATGTGACTTCTGACTCATTTCAGATGTGATGACATTTTAAAGGTAATCAATTGGCTGAAAACCACTCGGATGTCCATTGGTCTTCAAAATTGCAATATAAATGCATCTCTCTCTTTGACAATCAGTTTTTGACTCCTACTGCAGAAAGACTGACTGAGTGAGAGAGATAGTATAATCAAGAATTTATAATCCCAAAGTACAGCACTAGATGGTCCAACAGCCACATCATAAGAAGAACTGACTGGGTGGGCACACTGACCTGCGCAGAGTGGACAATTTAAGGAATAATAGCCCCAAGACTTCAAAAGTGTAGCTGTGAGAAAAGATTGGATAGTCTCACATTGTCTTTCTGAGAACAACGAGGTTTGTTGGTGTGACTTAACTGAGGTGTACAAAATGAGAGTCAGGAGGTGAGTTACTCATTACGGTATTCCTTGCCTCCAACCATCTCTTGTTGCTACAATATGTTCATGGTGAGACCAGTTCAATGTCTGGTCAATGGTACCCCGGGACTTGGAGAGTGGGGATTCGGTGATTGTAACACCATTGAATGTCAAGGATGGTGGCTAGATTCTCTCTTATTAGAGATAGTCATGACCTGGCATTTGTGAAGTGCAGATATAACTTGCTGCTTTTCAGTCCAGTTTATTCAGTTTTGGTGGTGAGGTGAGATCGAAACATAGAAGCATAGAAAATAGAAGCACGAGTCGCTCATTCGGCCCTTTCACTCTTCTCTGTCATTCAACATGATTATGGCAGATCATCCAGGTCAGTACACTGTTCCTGCTTTGTCCCAATATTCTTTGATCCTTTTAACATGAAGAACTGTATCTCGCTCCCTCTTGAAAATATTCAATGTTTTGGCCTTACGGCAGAAATCAATTGCAATTTAGTTATGAAATTACTTAGGTGGGTTTTAAGTCTGAATGTTGCAAATCAGACAATATGATTTCCGGAAAGAAACTCATTTGTTTGAATATTTTCAACTTGTAGCTCAACTGTGCAACAATTCTCTCAGATTTGAGGAAGTAGTTGAAATATTCATGCCTTTCTCTCGTCCACCCTTTTACCGACCTCTTTCCTCTGCTTGGGCATTTTGTGATATCACTTTCAGACAACTTGCAATAAGCAACATTCCATTACAACTTAACTCGCTCTTTAAGCTACACCTCACAAAAATTTATTTCACATCATTACAGACAAATATTTGCAGGTTTATTAATTGCTAAGAATTATTTTGAAAACATATTAACCATGCAATTAGTTAATCACCCTTGAGCAAATCCTGGCAAGGCACTCCAGTTTACATAAACACTTAAATGTTTGAGTTGATTATTGAATTCTGAGCTCTCAACCTCAGTACATCCCAAAGTGCTTGAGGTGATTTTGAAATTGTTTTCACTGTCATACTGGAGGAAGCTCAGCATTCAATTTTCAGGCAATGAGATCCCACACACAATCCTGGAAAATTGATGAGGTACTCTGAATGAGATGCTGATGTCAGAATAAATATTGGACATGACACCAAGTTCTCCCTGTTCTCCGATCGTGGCTTGGTGATTTCTTTAATACCGACCTGCAGATGGAGGGCTCCTTTAATGTTCCATCAAGAAGAAAACACCTCTGTCAGCGTCATGCTCCCTCACAACTCATTGTCCAGAATGAGTTCAGGAACCAACAGGCTTCTGTCTCAGAGGCAGGAATGCCAGCTTTTGTGATGGGGGGGTCATTTTGAAGGGGTTAATGTTCATGTTCCATTGGCTCCATCCATTCTACTGATATCATACACAGTCTGTGTGTGGAAATATGGCATTTTACCCCAGCTTTCAAAAGGAATTCTGATAGAGTCACCAGACTCAAAACTTTCTCCCCACAGATGCTGACAGACCTGCTGAATTTCACTGGCAATTTCTGTTTTTGTTTCAGAAGCAAGAGATGTATCTGGTTTAATTCCCAAAGGTCTTCATAATTCTGCATGATAAGATGTAACTGCATTGACTGCCATTCTTGTTATCTCTGCAAAGGGTGTGTTCTGCAGATACTTAACAGTGGTGTATCCTCTTCCACTGATGGTTAAATAGATCCAAGACAAAGCAGAGATAAAGGAGGATAAAGCCTCACACCGTATCACATAGTGGCAGAGGTAGCAAATATCACAAGTGTCAAGGCTGGTTATCTGGGAAAGTGCCACATTACCACTGAGCCATGGGTATTAAAAACAATTATCCTCTAATAGCAGTTAATGGCAAGAATTCAGGAAACAAAAAAAAACTGGCATCGAGAAAATGGTGATAACTGCAGTTTGGACAGCACATGAAACAAACTCAAACTGCCCACCCTCTTCTTGCATACTTTGACACCTTCTGTTTTAAGAAATATATCTTTGGCCTCATCAAGGTCAGGAATAATTGTTTTGAGGAATGGATTCTCTGTCAGCATTAAGAATTCCCATGACAAGTGAAAGTAAGAGCAGGTTCTTCAGCACAAGAACATACAACGATAGAGATTAGACTCTTTTCTTATCTTGCACTCCTTTCATTCTCATCATTTGAGGATTACAGAGCTTTAGTATGTGTGATTGCTGAGCACATCATGATGATTCCCAACCAGCTGAAAGCACTGTTTCCAAGCAAGAGAAGCTAGACCAAATGTTGGAGCTTTGAAGTGTTGATCGATAGTTTTGTTTGATTTGGGAAGAGGAACTTTGTCCATGTGTTTCCTCAGGAGATCAAGCAGCTTTGGAAAGCAGTAAAAGAATCGGTTCTCGTCAACATGGACGCACTAAAGAGATATCACGCTTGACAAATCATCTGGAATTTTTTGAGGATGTGACCAATGCAATGGTGAAACTTGTGTATCTAGACTGCCAAAAGGCTTTTGACAAAGTTTCACACAACAGATTAGTAAGGAAAATTAAAGCTCATGGTATCAGAGATAATGTATTGTCATGGATACAGAACTGGTTGGCAGACAGGAAGCAGAGAACTGGAATAAATGGGGTCTGTTCAGAGTGGCAGGTAGTGACGAATGGGATGCCACAGGGTTCAATGCTGGGACCTCAGCTGTTCACAATATACATGAGTGATTCCGACAAAGGAATTGAGTGCATTATCTCCAAATTTGCAAATGACAGTAAACTGGGTGGCAGTGTATGCTGTGAGGAGGATGCTAAGAGTCTGCAGTGATTTGGACAGACCGGATGAGTGGGCAGGTTGTTGGCAAATGCAGTATAATGTGGCTAAATGTGAGGTCATCCACTTTGGTGGCAAAAACAGGAAGGCAGATCATTATCTGAATGATGCAGTTTCGGACAAGGTGAGGTGCAACGAGACCATGGTGGAATAGTCACTGAAGGTTGGCATGCAGGTACAGCAGGCAGTGAGGAAAGTTAATATGATGGTCTCTTTCACAGTGAGAGGATTTGAGTATCAGAGTAAGGATGTCTTGCTGCAGCTATACATGGTCTTGGTGAGGCCACATGTTGAGTCTTGTGTGAAGTTTTGGCCTCCTAATCTGAGGAAGGATGTTCTTGCTAATGAGAGAGTCCAGCAAAGGTTCAGCATACTGATTCCTGGGATGGCAGGACTGACATATGAAGAAAGATTGGATTGACTGGGCTTTGTACTTCAGGCGGATCTCATAGAAACATATAAAATCCTGATGGGACTAGACAGACTTGATGTGAGTAGAATATTCCTGATGTTAGGAAAGTCCAAAACTCAGGGTCACAGTCTAAGAACACGGGGTAAGTCATTCAGGACTGGATGAAGAAGAATTTCTTCACTCAGGGAGTTGTGAACCTGTGGAATTCTCTCCCACAGGAAGCAGTTGGGGCTGGTTCATTGGATATATTCAATAGGGAGTTGGATGTGGTCCATGCAGCTAAAGGAATCAAGGGGTATGGGGAGAAAGCAGGGGTGGGATACTCAGATTGCATGATCAGCCATGCAATCAAATTCAATGGTGGTGCAGGTTAGAAGGGCTGAATGGCCTACTCCTAACACTGTCAGAAGAAGGTCAACATTCCACTCCACCAGCGTAAGTGCCACCATTTTGTCTCCAATACCTCACACTCACTATTTCTGCTACAATAATCACATTCCACTGAGACACATGCACTACCACTCTCATTTTTGCATTCAATATCTTCCCTCACTCACTGCCACTTATCACAACCTGAAATACTGTTATGAAGTTGAACGTGTGTACTGACCCTTGAAGAGAGAGAGAGAATGCTGTTCTGAACTGAGAGCTTGCAAGTATCTGTGTATATGACGAGATGGCAGTCCCAGAGTATCCTGAAAAATTGAAAATATGTAACATTTGGTTGTAAAATGGATACCTAAGTTTTGATTGCTGTTTTGGCACCAATTCAAATTTAACCAATCAGTTTAAATTTGGTCGGCACAACATTGTGGGCTGAAGGGCCTGTTCTGTGCTGTACTGTTCTATGTTCTAAAATTATGCTCCAGGATACTAAATCCCAATCGAGTTTGAATTTAATGTTTTACCAACATTGAACCAACGAGATGATCTGCTGTTAGGGGTATAAAAATGCAGACGTTTCGAAAATTGGTCACAGAGAAATTGCCATAGAGAGAAACTCCCAGAGAGCTAATTGCCCATCCAACATTTTGCTCTCAAAGAAATTAGAATCATAGAATCCCTACAGTGAGGAAGCAAGCCATTTGTCCCAACATGTCCACATTAACCATCCAAAGAGTAACCCACACAGACCCATTCCCTATTGCTTTACATTTCCCGTGACTAATGCACCAAACTTCATATCCCTGAATGCTGAGGGCGGCTCAGTGGTTAGCACTGCAGCCTCACAGCACCTGGGTCCCAGGTTCAACCCCAGTCTTGGGTGACTGTCTGTGTAGAGTTTGCACCTTCTCCCCGTGTCTGTGCAGGTTTGCTCCGGTTTCCTCCCACAGTCCAAAGATGTGCAGGTCAGGGTGAATTGGCCACGCTAAATTGCCTGTAGTGTTAGGTGCAATAGTCAGAGGGAAATGGGTCTGGATGTGTTACTCTTCGGAGGGTAGGTGTGGACCAGTTGGGCCGAAGGGCCTGTTTCCATGCTGTCTGGAATCTAATCTAATCTAAATTCGCTTGGCCAATTCACCTAACCTGCACAGCTTTGGATTGTGGGAGGAAACCGGAGCAAACCTGCACAGACACGGGGAGAAGGTGCAAACTCTACACAGACAGTCACCCAAGGCTGGAATCAAACCCAGGTCTCTGGCACTACGAGGCAGTAGTGCTAGCCACTGAGCCAAGTTAGAAAACCTTCACCGTCCATGGTACCTTTTCATGTGAAACACACTCACAGTAAAAAGAAAGAAGACGACCCAGGGAGATCCGTAGCTGGAAGAGTGAAGACATAGAAGAAGACAGAGACTATGTGCTTTTGAAATTAAGTTGATGTAATTTTAAGAAGTGTTGAATTGGAACAGCATATTGTTACAGAGTTGGAGGCAGATAGTAAGCAGTGAAGAGAAAGGGAGGCTTAGAGTTGTGAATAATTTTTCTTTAGTGATTGCTTTTAGAATCAAAAAATAAATTGATGTTGTTTTCTTTAAATGCTGGAATTTGGGAGTTCTGTCACTCATATGTTAACAGATTATGAGACGAGGCAAGCTTTTCTAGGTGTTTGGTTTAATTAACAGAAGGGTTCACCTCAGTGTCAACACTAATAATCCTTAATGCTCTCTGCACTGCCTACTCATTCTGTCAGGAGACCTCCCCACCTGCACTAACAGTAGTAACTGGGCCACCCACTTTCAGCTCCCATAATACCTGCCTCTCTTTCTCATTTATGAGGTAAGCAGATCCCAACAGTGCAAAAATCATCAAGATGGGTGGTCGGCTTTCCCATATTCGATTCGTCAAACCTTATGTGGAGAGTATCTGATTGATTGATGACTGTTTCACAAGCTGAAAATGTGTTGCTGGAAAAGCGCAGCAGGTCAGGCAGCATCCAGGGAACAGGAGAATCGACGTTTCGGGCATAAGCCCTTCTTCAGGAAACGGGAAGCCCTTCTTCAGGAATCCTTATGCCCGAAACGTCGATTCTCCTGTTCCCTGGATGCTGCCTGACCTGCTGCGCTTTTCCAGCAACACATTTTCAGCTCTGATCTCCAGAATCTGCAGACCTCACTTTCTCCTCAAAGACTGTTTCACAAGCCCCAGACCAGGTATCAGAGACTGACCTTGGCTCACTGTGCAGGGACCCTTAAGGGGTGACTGTCCTGGTTAACTGAGGCCTGCTGACAACTGAGACAGGTTTCTTGCCTTTGTGTCTGTACTAAGTGAAGTAGCGAGAGAGAAGTAATATGAGCCTGGTATCACTGGCTGAGGGAATCAAAGCCGCCAAAGGCAAGGCAAAGGGTTACTAAATGAAGATAAAAAAAAGATGTGGAGAGGCTTTGGGAGGGAATTTAGGCAGATGAAGCCTAGGCAACCAAGAGATGGGAGTGTGGAATTTGAAAACAAACACATCAACCGTGATGTTTTTGGATGGTGGGACAGGCTTAAAGGGCTGAATGGCCTATTTCTACTCCTAATTTCTTTACTGAGAGCAATCGCAGAGCAAAGTAAGTGTCATCTCATTTGAAGTATGATTCATGGATTCATAGAAGAAAGACTGACTAGGGAAATTGTGCAAGGCACAAAGTTATGGAAAAGGAGCTGGGTAAGAAAGGGTGGCGAATCAAGGCTCAATGAATTGAACATCGGGTGGCAAATTAGCAGACCAGACCCCCAGGGCCAATTGGCCAAGCTCTACTTCTCCATTCCAACATCACTGTATCGTGACGGAGAAAAAAAGGATTGGGTGTTCTCAGTTCAGTCTGAGGAACCTAGAGAGGGGGTTGAAATTACTATTCAGTTCCCATGCCATTTAACATACACAGGTAGCTAGGGGAGAAGGTTGGTGTAGGGCAGTAACTTCATTGTGCTGATTCTTGACAGATCATTGAATCCCTACAGTGTGGAATTAGGTCATTTGTCCCGTTAAGTCGACACTGACCTTTTGAACAACTTCCCACCCAGATGTCCACCCCACGCCCAACCCCCAGCCTATCCCTGTAACCCTGTATTTCCCATGGCTAATCAACTTTGTCTGTAGGTCCCTGGATACTATTAGCAATTTAGCATAGCCAATCCACCCTAACCTGTGGGAGGAAACTGGAGCACCCAGAGGAATCCTTCGCAGACAAAGGGAGAACGTGCAGACTCCACATAGATAGTCACCCGAGGCTGGAAATGAGCCTGGGGCCCTGACACTGACAGGCAGCAGTGCTAATCACTGAACCACCGTGCAATCCTTAAGACAGTAGTGTCTCTGAAAGATGCTGCAGCAATTTCCAAAGAATACAAAAGAACAGAGGCTAGATTCCCAATTACTTCACAATGGGTTTGATATGAAATTTCCAACAAATAATAGAACTGGAACAACACAAACAGACTTGAACCTCATGACTCAGCTTGATTAGAGGTCTAGAGTGGCAACAGGAGTGAATATCTGAAGGGTTTGATTGTGTTGCAGAGAACAGTGAAGAAGAGCTTTTTGCATGAACAACACATATCAAAAGAAACCTTTGCTTTCGCGCAGACTCCTGCAGTGCAGTGTGAAGGAAATGGAAATTTCAAACTTTGGAATTCTTTTAAATGTAGTGACCCACATAGGGGAGTTTGAGAAGAAAAATGACATGTTGCGTTTGCACTTAATACACTGCAGTACCCACTCAATTCTCAAAATCTCTCTGTTCCCATTAATATTTATTATAATGCTCGTACAACAACTTGCATTCATGTAGCCTTGAACGCAGTAAATCCTTTGAAGAAACCTAAATGAGAGGAATGTTATCTATCAAAACTTGGAATTGAGCCACAGAAGAAATATTAGGACAAGTGGCCAATGGCAAAGTGGAAAACAATGTTAGTTCTTCTAGAAGAGGAGAAAGATTCCTCGAGGTTTAAGGAATGATTTGGAAATGTTCATCCTCACCCGAGTTAATGATGATATGCTGCAAACAGCGAGTCCACTGCCCAGACTGTGATCTCCCATTTCGTTCAAAGCATATTGGACCGGCCTCTTCTGACACCTGACTTGTCTAAGTCCAAGTCAGAACTGAATGTTGCCTTCACACAGAGCCAGAGTCAGAGGCATTGTGGACAGTGAGGGGGCCAGTTCAATGAGTAGCCTGAACAGGGATTGTGGATTCTGCCAAAGGTTAGTTGCAGGCTAAATGTCATTGTGTTACACAGGTAGAATGTGTAGACATTAAGCTGACAATTGCACACAGAGTTCAGTGAATCTTAACCATTAGTTATGAGGCAAATTTCAGTGTTCTCTATTTTTTTCCTAAATAACATGACAATTTTGGTGAGTTTCATTAGTGGTGGAAGAAAAGTTCCTCTACATCCTGGTTTCCACCCCAGCAAATCCTCCTCACCTTCAGGCTTTCTGTGAATCATTGTCCCATGCTTAATATTCCCCCACCTTTCACATGAAAAATTTCCCAGTTTGGGTTTCTCCTCTTCCCTTCTCTCCATATCCAACCCTCTCTTTCTCTCGTCCTCTCTGGACCCCTCCTGGGTTTTGAAACTTCTCACATAGCAGTTGAAGTTGAGAACTTGCAAACAGATGCTTGACTTCAAAGGGCTTGACCTGGCAGTAACATTCACGGACATAAATAGTGAAGTTCCAGGAGTACATTCAACTGCATTTAGAAATATAAATATTAGGATCCATTTCACCAGTTCAGTTGTTCTCACATCAAATATGTAATTCTAATAACTGATGTAGGCTCACTGCACTTAATTGGTTATGCCGAGGTATAAACTCAGAGCAAAATAAACAACGCATGAAGTAAGGTGGTTCACTGCAGCCTCACAGTGCCAGGGACCTGGGTTTCATTCCCACCTCGGGTGACTGTCTGTGTGGAGTTTGCATGTTCTCCCCAAGTCTGCATGGGTTTCCTCCGGATGCTCCACTTTCCTTGCACAATCCAAATGTGAATTGGCCATGCTAAAATTGCACATAGTGTTAGGTGCATTAGTCAGGGGTAAATATACCGTAGGGGCGTGGGTCTGGGTCGGTTACTCTTCGGCGGGTCGGTGTGGACTTGTTGGGCTGAAGGGCCTGTTTCCATACTGTAGATAATCTAATCTAATCAAACCTAGTGGGAAAATAAGTATTAGAGCAGATATCTTATATTTTGATTTATTGTCACGTGTACCTCAGTACAGTGAAAAGCTTTGTTTGCAAGAAATATAGGCAGATCATAGCAAATAAAGACATACAGTTAATAGGGTGCTCAGACAGAGTGAGGCATACAGGTTACACTGCACAGGACATATACAAAGTCAGATCAACATCAGTAAGATCAACATTATTTGAAATTGGAGAGTCTAATAACAGAAGGGAAGAAAGAGTTCTTGTAGTTGCTGGTGCATGTATTCAAGCTTCTGTATTTTCTGCCTAACAGAAGAGGCTGTGGGAGAGCGTTATTGGGGTGGGAAAGATCTTTGATGATGTTGAGACCCTTTCCGTCGCAGCAAAAAGTGTAAATGGAGACTATAGATGGAAGGTTGGTTTCTGTGCTGGTCTGGGTTCCCCTGTCCTTACCCCTATCCCACACGTCAGGCCTTGTTGTCTCATTGTCTGTTATTATACACAACCCATTGTTAGTGTGTAACAGTACCCACCAATAGCTATTCACCCTCCTAGAATAATTGTTATCCACTCCTTTGCCTATCCAACTGCTCTCCTCTCTCTTGGGGCTCTATCCCCACCTATTGTTACTCAGTATCCCCTACACCCCCACCCAATGCTCTGCATGAAAACCAACATTTTCCTCACCACTGTCATTTTTGAGGACGGGTCACTCGAAACGTTAACTTTAATTTCTCTCCACAGATAATACCTAACCTGCGGAGCTTTTCCAGCAATTTCTGTTTTTTTTATTGTCATTGCTATATTGCTTTGAGGTAAATCAAATCTCAAAAAATAGACTACAAATGTAACAAAAAATATATGGCAAATGCACAAAAGTCAGCAGGGAGAGGGGCCTGTCCAAAACAATGCAACACTCCCTCACTGAAATATCAGCATTGATTTCATTCTTACATTCTGGAGTCAGACACAAATTGACAACTTTCTGCCTTAGAGCTAAGGATGATTGAAGCTGATTTCAATGATTCATTGGTTTGAGCATTAAAATTTGGAGACAGTCACTTACCATGAGGAAGTGCAGCATTCCATTCTCAATTACAAAACTAACTGGAGACAGAGTGGGGTCTTTGAGGAAGTCTGCAAGAGGAACTTTGTATGTTTGTGGTGAGACATTGATGCCTGCCTTGTGTGACGTTGGATTTTAAGCAGAATAAATCCATTTCCTCTCTCATTTCATTCTTTATCAGTTTCATGACAATGGACAATCAGTTAAAGAATGGAAATGCAAAGATGATGTCCCCAAACTGTCCAACAGTCCCAAGTTTCAGCGTGGACTCTCTAATCCAGTAAACCACATGCATTCTCTCAGGTGCAGTGCAGAATTGTCGTCCTGTAAATTGCAATGTGGAAGACAAAAACATAAAAGCTAATACATTCTCTGAAGTTCAGTTACCAAAGAACATCTAGGTTAGGATAAGGATTCAAATTTTCATGGAAAACCGATTTGACAATTGAGTTTGGAAACATTTTTAAGGTTGGATATTCACTGGCATTGTTCATTCACCCATTGATTGGGAATAAATTCAAACCTCTCTCTTGCTCCCTCAAGGTGGCCTTGGAGTTGAGTGCAATCGACTACCACATGATCCAGGACATTCCTTCCTCTATTTTGACTGAATGCTTGCCTCTGACTTCATATCAGGTACAACATCCTCAGAAAACCTTTGATTTGAACTGGTGTTTGTGATTTGTTCTTGTGGAGCACACATGCCGAGTGTTCACTGACAAAGCTGAATGTTGGACCTCAGTATTTTTGAAATGTTTCCATCAGTCAGCCTGAATGATAATGTCATAAACTTGATTGCTTCGAGAGAATTGCTTTCATGTTTGCCAGTTAATTAGTTGTACATGGTTTAAGCTTATGCATAATAGAACACATGATGGGCACATATGATACTTCTGTGATACACTGGAGAGATAAGTGCAAGATGAACTGTTTTCAATGACTGAAGGGTCAGTAAACATAGATTAAGATTCTTGGCACAAGCCAGGGATTGAGCTGAGGTAGATTTGGTTTTATTAAAGCAGAGAGTATGTGTGCTTTAGTTTGCCAATTTACAAAAAGAGAGTTGGTTCTTTTCTTCAAAAGGAACAATTTGTAGGGAATTGATGAAAAGGAGTGAGCAGGACTGTGAGATTGCTGTTTCACGCTCCATCCAGGCACGATGAACTGAATGGCTGTGTGATTCTGGACTCACATTGCAGTCTTCAGTTTACATACCCAAGCGTTGTTTTATTCACCTCTTATTGATACTTGCCAGCTTTCATGTGAAAGATTTCATGTCTGCATTCTTTGTAATTGCTGCACAGCTTCTTTTTAACACAGGTTACAATGAAAGTCACTGTCCTGGAGTTTCATTTCTCCCATTTGCATATGTTATTTGGGAACAATGTGACAGGAAAGATTTTAAACCAGAAAGCATCAAATGCAACTTTGAATTCCACAATCTATCACAGAAAGAGTTGCTCTGGGCGTGATGAATGACTTTTCTGATTCAATACATGGACTGGAAACACAACAGAACCATAATGTAACAATTCTAAAAATATATAAAGATGTTTGTCATCGAAGAAGCGGACACCTTTTAAAGTGTTTCCAGTCTGGAGTATGACTGACCAATACGGGTCGTGATGTTACAGCCTACACCCCTTGGATTGAGGAAATTCACACCAAGTCCCATGTTGATGCTTCTCAACCTTGATGAAGTTTTGAAAGCCAAATGGAATTCAGAAGAAATCACAAGCACACAATGTGTCAAAGATCTGACACAGCTTCCATTTTTCTTCAAAGCTCATAGGAACAGCATGGTGGCTCAATGGTTAGCACTGCTGCCTCAGAATACCTGGGTCCCGGGATGGATTTCAGCCTTGGGCTATGTCTGGGTGGGTTTTCGCCGGGTGATCTGGTTTCCTCCCACAGTCCAAAGATATGTAGGTTAGGTGGACTGGCCGTGCTAAATTGTCCTGCAGTGTCCAGGCATGTGCAGCTTCAGTAGATTTCGCCATGGTAAATGTGGGGCTACATGGGATATGGTGGCGGGGTGGGGTGGGTCTGAGTGGGATGCTGTTTGGGCAGTCGGTCCAGACTCGATGGGTCAAATGGCGTCTATCCACACTGTAGCGATTCTATGATTTTCTTCTATGATAAGCAACCTTGAATCTCATCTGCACAAACCTGGCTGATGACAGGAAATGGCAATCCCTAAATACTTGAATGTAAAATTATAATTGGTGACTATAGTAAACTATAATTGAAAAGTGTCTCCTGAAAGAAAGAGGAACCGCACTTCTGCTCATATCGCTGATGACATCAATCAACACACACTGTGTGAAAAGGAAGAGAGCTGATTGAACAAGATTTCACACTGAGGTTCGATTACATAGCAAATGAAAGGCAGTTAAGGACAGAAAGGTTTGTTCATCTCTCCTGATTCTGCTTGTGGTCTGCCACTTCTTTCATCCCAGTTCCCTGACTTCTTTCTGAACTGGTTGATATTGTCACTTTTCAAAGTACTGCCAGGCTTCAAACTTAATTAGACTTGGCCGATTGATGAGGCTCTGGAATGCCATTCCAATCGGCCTTTCAGCCTGATTTTTCACACTGAAGACACTTCTTAAAAGTTCACCTCTCTCTCCAATTTTCTGGTCATTTAATCTGGGAGTTCCCTATGTGCCTCAATGTCATACTTGGTTTTATAATGTCCCTGTGAAGTGTTTTGGGATTTCCTGACACTGAAATCCCAACATAAATGTAAGCATTGTGTCAAGTAACATTTAGTGCAAAACTTGCTGTGTTCCAACAACCTTTTTGAACAATGCTAAAAAGAGAGACAAGGTTGGAAATTTCTGTCTTGAACTCATTAGGGACTGCTTTCATCACCCGGAAGATGCAAAGTTTTCACTTTGTGGTCTATCTTCAGCAGTGTTAAAAAAAAATCACACCACACAGAAATTATGCTTTTGTTATTCAGGGACTCGAAGGAGTAGGTTGGCAGAGAATTGACAGAAGGAGGGATCATCTTAAATAGAACTGGTTGTAGTTAATGACAAAAATGATCATTTACTTTCAGGAAAAATTGGCAATGCTGATGAAAACCAGTTGGACTATAACCTGATCTTGTGTGATTTTTGACTTTGTCCATCCCAGTCCAACATCAGTCTCTCCACATTCAGCAGTGTTGAAATACCGTGCTGACAAGCAATTATTTGTCAAACCCTTCTACAGAAAAAAATCTTCTCGTCTTCTTCTTTAGATGCTTCTTGCACCAGCCCCAAAATAAAAGTGGAAAGCATTAGAAATATTCAGCAGATCTGGCAGCATGCGAAACAGAGTGAACATTTCAGATCTGTGACTTCCCATTAAACGTGCAAAGGTCTTGAGAAAGTGAAACGGGGAATGGAGGGTGAGAGGAAAGATCAGAAAGCCCTTAGCTGATGCCTGCTGGGTAATTTCTTGCTGGGGCTATTGCCATGCCCTAAGCATACAGCTCATGGATTGTATCTGTAACTGGAGGGTG
Organism: Chiloscyllium plagiosum; assembly: GCF_004010195.1. Taxonomy (NCBI): domain Eukaryota; kingdom Metazoa; phylum Chordata; class Chondrichthyes; order Orectolobiformes; family Hemiscylliidae; genus Chiloscyllium; species Chiloscyllium plagiosum. The sequence continues at coordinate 2,750,060 of NC_057751.1, forward strand.
GGAATCATTTCTGGCAATGATGGAGCTCTAGACGAACCTACAGCCAGTAGTAATCCAGGAATTAACTCATTGTCATTGCTTAAAGTCTTTTGCCATCAGCATTGCCAATTTTTCCTGAAATTAAATGATCATTCTTGTCATCAACTGCAACCAATTTTATTTAAGATGGTCCCTCCTTCTGTCAATTCTCTGCCTACCCACTCCTTCGAGGCTCTCCAAGACCTTCGAGCCTGACATTTTGAGGCTTCTAAGTGTTGTAGTTTTATTGTCAACATTTCCCAAGGCAATTTTGATATCATCCTTTGTTTGAAAATCAGAGATTTTAACACATAATGCTCAATATTATTCTGTTCAAAGTTTGTGAGGCTGTGTTCCTTGGAACACGGAATGTCTAATTGCTGTTAAGTAAGCACAAATTCAGGTCACTTACTGTTTCCAAAGGGCTGGCTAAAGTACTGCTCAATCCTGGCTTCAGGTCAGAAACATTAAGGAACTGTCTTTTCTCTCAGTTGCAGCAATGTGGCACGGTGGCTCAGTGGTTAGCACTGCTGCCTCAGCTTGGGTCCCAGGTTCAAATCCAGCCTCCATTACTCTCTGTGTGGAGTTTGCACATTCTCCCTGTATCTGTGTGGGTTTCCTCCTCCACTCCAAAACGATGTGCGGGTCAGGTGAATTGGCCATGTGAGGTTGCCCAGAGTGATAGATCAATTAGTCAGAGGAAAATGGGTCTTGGTGGGTTACTCTTTGGAGGGTCGGTGTGGACTGGTTGGGCCTGTTTCCACACTGTAGGGAATCTAATCTAATGTGTTAATCAAGAAGTTACATGGGACGCATAGTAGTGTTGAATAGCATTGCTCAGATGAAGAATCTTATTCTTCTTCCAGCAGTGCTTGTGGTGTGCAGCTAAATATTAATATCTCAATTTTATTACTACCTTAATAAATCAGAAGAAAAGTTATACTTGAGCTCCCATAGCATCATATGCAGAGATTCAACGCCAAATTCTGACCTACAGTTGAATTGGAATTAATTATATATGTTTGCTAATACTAATAATCCAATGAGGATCACTGACTGTGCATATGCACATGCATGAACAATGTTGATACAAATTTTAAAAATTAAAATTAAAATTTTATTTTGTTTCACACTTTTTCTCTCCTTCCCAATATTCTCTTTCATTAAAATAGTTTTCTGCTGAGCTATTTTTAAAGTATTTGTCACTATTTGTTTAAATATACTTCGGAGATGTTGCTGCTGTAGCACATGCTCCTGGGTGTCAGCAAGAGTGGCCTTAATTATAATGACATAAAGGTAAAAGATAAAGTTGGCATGGTCTGATCTGTCCATTCAGCTACTCTGCCATGTGAGAGACAGAGAGATGACTGGTGGTGGTTTAGCCTGGGAGTCACCACACCTCAGATGAGGGGAGAGATTGGGAAGGAGAATCTTTCATGGTAACTTCAGCTAATGCAGGAATTGAGCCCACACTATTGGCATCATTCTGCATTGCAAAGCAGCCACCCAGCCAAATGATTTACCAACCTTTTATAAGAAGGCATGCAGAGTTAATTTTAGATTTTGAAGGCATCAAGGAGGGTGGGGAGAAAGGGCGAATATTGCACTGAGATAAAGAATCAGCTGTGATTATATTGCAAGATGAAGCAGGCTTGAATGGCCAAATGTCTTCCATCTTCTACTTTATATGTTTCACATTCATATTCATCAAACAAATGCTGCCTATGAAGAGTTTATATATACATTTATGATGCAAATTGTCAATGTTGACTTGCAATGCAATAATTAAATGGACAGAAAAATCCACAATGGAAGTGTGCACCAGCTATGCTGTGAAACAGCACCACTATTCATGCAATGTCAGCACATTTCCCAGATGGAGAAAATCATAAGACATATGCACCATTAAGAACCAGATCACTGAGCCAAGACCAGGAGATCCCCTGGCTTTGACCTCCCTTGAGGACAAGTCACCTATTGTTTTCATCTTTAAAGGGTTGTGGGCTTTGTAAGTTGGCCAAAATTGGTTGCCCATTCCAAAATGAAATGAATGACTTGCTACACTGTTCAGTGGGCAGTGAGAAGCCCAGGACATTACTATAGGTCTGGAGTCACAGGTAGGCATGACCAGTTAACAACGACAGATTGCTTTTCTTCAAGGACATGAATAAATTCGATGGGTTTTTAATGACAATTGATGATAGTGTCATAATCAGCATCCCTGAGATTAGCTTTCAATTCCAGAATTTATTGATTGACTTTAAATTCTCAACAGCTGCTGTGGTGTAATTTGAACCTAGGTCCTCACATCATTAGCCTGGCCCTCGAGATTCATTGTCCATTACAATGACCACAATACCACCATCAGTCCATTCCATAACTCTACCCTCTAGAAGGACAGGGGCAGCTGATACATGGGAATACCTCCCCCTGCAAGTTCCCCTCCAAGCCACTCTCCATCCTGACTTGGAAATACATCACCATTCCTTCACTGTCGACGGATCATAATCATGGAACTCCCTCCCATATGACATTGTAGATCCATCTACAATACGTGGACTGCAGCAGTTCAAGAAGGCAGCTCAACACCACTTCCTCAAGGGAAACTGGAGGTGAGCAGTAAGCACAAGCACTGCCAGTGATGCCCAAAGTCTGTGAACGATTTTGTAAAAAGTGGAACATTGGGCAACTACAACAATGGGAGGAGAAAGTGAGGTCTGCAGATGCTGGAGATCAGAGCTGAAAATGTGTTGCTGGAAAAGCGCAGCAGGTCAGGCAGCATCCAAGCAGCAGGAGAATCAACGTTTCGGGCATAAGCCCTTCTTCAGGAATGAGGAAAGTGTGCCCAGCAGGCTAAGATAAAAGGTAGGGAGGAGGGACTTGGGGGGAGGGGCTTTGGAAATGCGATAGATGGAGGGAGGTCAAGGTGAGGGTGATAGGCCGGAGTGGAGTGGGGGTGGGGA
>NC_057751.1:2753743-2764712 GCF_004010195.1 Chiloscyllium plagiosum
TTGTCTCAGTCAAATCCCTCGAACTCAGCACCGCCTTCCTAACCTGCAATCTTCTTCCTGACCTCTCCGCCCCCACTCCACTCCAGCCTATCACCCTCACCTTGACCTCTTCCACCTATCGCATTTCCAACGCCCCTCCCCCAAGTCCCTCCTCCCTACCTTTTATCTTAGCCTGCTGGACAAACTTTCCTCATTCCTGAAGAAGGGCTTATGCCCGAAATGTCAATTCTCCTACTCCTTTGATGCTGCCTGACCTGCTGCGCTTTTCCAGCAACACATTTTCAGCAACTACAACAATGGCCATGAATCTCAAAGCAGCGAATGCATTACATGAACCTTCCCACTATGGTCTGTTGTGAGAGACACGTCGTTTCTCAACGCAGGAAGCTGTCAAACCAAACAAGATGTCCTATAATATGCATTTCTCCATCTGAGAAAAAGAACAGTCATACACAACTTTGACATGTGTGGTGCTTTTCGCAAGCAAATTTGACCTTTAAAGTGATCCCTTTTTGATCTGACTCCCTTTCTCAAAATTGAAAACAGGGAATACAGTTATTGAAACAAAAACACAAAGGTCTGGCGGCATCTGTGGAGAGAGAAGCAGAGTGGATGTTTTGAGTCCAGTGAGCCTTTATTGGAGTTCATTAAACACTGCCAATCAAATAACTAGGCTGAGACCTGCACAGAATCCCAGAAATGTTCACAGTACAGGACTGTTTCAAGATAGAGTAACAGGGCTGAGCCTGAGGCTCACCTGCTTCCGTCTGCTTTCTTTCTCTTTTCTCTTCCTTTCTTTTACATTTGCTCCTTTTCTTTTTTTTTAACTTTGTTTTACTTTCTTTAAAGCCTGGAGAGTTGCCGGGTGAAGGTGGTGGCAAGGGCAGGATGAGCCGGATGCGCCTCCACCCCGGCCCAGGGTCTCCCAGTGAGTGAGAAGCAGGTCACAGGCTGATTCCCCTCAGCCCGGACCCGCAGGCTAAGCCAAGGCTGCAGGTCAGCGGCCAGGCCTGAGCGCCCGAGGGAGTGAAGGCGTCAGTGAAAGTGATGGATGGCGAGCCAGTGGTAGCGCCTGGAGGAGCGTCAGATGGCAGAGAGGAGAATCCACGTATCCCCAGGCCCATTGCTTCAGCTTGTCATGGTAATGGTGGGGGTGGTGATAGCTGGGGCCCGTACCCAAGATCCCAGAGCCCATTGTTGAGATGCAAGAGCTCGTTTCACAGACTCCGGCTGACATCACACAATGGCCGGAGGAGGAACAAGAAGAAGAGAGGAAGATCATATCCTTGACGATAAATTCTTGCATTATTTTGTGTTTCAGGATGACACCGGAGCACAGCAACACCATGTAAAACACGCCAATAACACTTTTCAGTATATTTTGACATACATGTGTCAATAAATATAAATCAAAGGTGAGGCATACATTTGGAAACTTAAAGAAACGTTATTAAAAAGACACAAAAGGTAATGCATAATATTAAAAATCCTTGATTTAGCACATGAAAACATTTATTTCTCATGAAAAATGGTGACTTCAGAACTTTCAGAAACTTTTTGAGAGTTCATAAGGTTTCAGAAGAGATTTACCAGGATGTTGCCGGGTGTGGATGGTTTGAATTTAAAGAAAGACTGAACAGCCTTGGACTTTATCCATTGGAGCATTGGTGGTTGAGAGATGAATTTGTAGATGTTTATAAAATAATGAAAGGTATAGATCGAGTTAATGGTAGTTGTCTTTTCCCTGGTTTGGGGGATCTCAAAAACTAGGGGGTACATTTTTAAGGTGAGAGGAGAGAGATTTTAAAAAGACATCAGGGGCAACCTTTTTACACAGAGGCTGGTTCACATGTGCAGTAAACTTCCTGAAGGAGTGGTGGACATGGGTACAATTACAATGTTTCAAAGACATTTGGTTAAGTACATGAATGGGAAAGGTTTGGAGGGATATGGGCCAGGAGCAGGCAGGTGGGACGAGTTTAGGTTGGGATTATGTTGAGCATGGACTGGTTGGACCGAAGGGTCTTTTTCTATGCTGTGACATGCAATGACTCTCTGTCAAGTCTAGAATAAAGGTTGACATTGGAAATTATCATGGAGACATGCAACAGAAAGATGACAACAGTGAGTGCTGTAGGTACAGACAGGAATTGTGTATAATATCAGATTCTGGATTAGTGGTGCTCGAAGAGCACAGCAGTTCAGGCAGCATCCAAGGTACTGCTTCTCAGATGCTGCCTGAACTGCTGTGCTTTTCCAGCACCACTAATCCAGAATCGGGTTTCCAGCATCTGCAGTCATTGTTTTTGCCTACTAATGTCAGATATTTAATCAGTTATTGTTTCAGCTCAAAGACTAAATTAGGAATACAAAAATACAGAGACCAAATTTTGAAACTTTTCAAGCAAATGACATGGAGATAAGCAAAACAAAGATCAAAATGGAGCTGTACAATTTCTCATCAATTATCCAGATTTTGAATTAAAATTGAGTACACTTCAGGAAGCATAAATTGATGCTTCAGAGAAGATTCTCACCAATTAGGAATGAGGGTTTCCAATCAGTTTTTTGGAACGCAGGATCATTCTCTTTCAGGCTGGGATAATTGGGTGATTCAACATGGCTTTGCCGATTGACAAAGGCTTAGACAGAAGTGATAGATAGGAAGTGTTCCATTCACAGGAGGGATGCAAAGAAAATATTTAAAATGATTGGCAAGTGAACAAAAAGGCGAGATGAGCATTGTCTTACTCTTGCAATTTGGCGTGACGCGGAATGCAGTGCATTAAATTGCAGTGGAAACATTGAAGAGTGATTTTCAAGGGAGGATTGGATAAACACTTGAAAAGTTAGATTTGCAATGCTCTGGTAGGAACCAGAGAGTGGGAGTAATTGAAAGAATCTTAGAAAGAATCGCCAGTGGCATAATGGACTGAATAGCTTCCTTGTGTACTGTGCAATTCAATGACTGCAGGGACTTTGCAAGGTCAGGTTAAGCCTTGCCTCGCAGTATGCAAAAGAACCAAAACATTATGACATTCCATCGTGACAAAGTGATTCATCTGTGATGCTTTCATTCTGATGAGACAGGAATAGCTGATGGAGTGCAGTCAGATTAACATCATAGGTAAACCATCATCTGTGCAGTTTGCAGGAGTTCAGTGCTTAAAAGCTCACATTTTATTACCCCTAGAATTTAATTAATATGCTCATAAACATTTTTATAAACATTTTTGGTCATGCTTTGAAGTCAAAAGTGCAAAGCAAAGGTTTGCTCAATAATAGCTGTGTTTTGTGTGTGACCTTTAGTCTCCAGTGTGATTGAAATTGTAAATCTGTTGCCAGCTGAGTGAAAGGTAATCTTTCCAACAGCAGGAACATAAAACTTCCTTTGGGAATGGAATTCCAGGGAACTATTAACAGTTCTCATTGATCTGCTTCCTTCTGAGTCACCATCATGGCAACATTGGGATGCCTCAAAAGTGATCTTCAAAGAACACTTCACAGACCTTTAGAAAATCTGGAAGGGTGATGATCTGTGCTTTTCAGAGATTAAGCATGATTGATGGTCCTGTAATCATTTTATTTCATGCCTGGCAATGTCACCTGAGGCAGGAATCACTTTTTTGGCCAGCAAGGACAAAGTTCTCTTCATGGCAAGCTTTTCTCTCTGGCTGGCCCTGACATTCCAACCATGGGTTCTCCTGAAGCAATAACAAGGAATGGTTTTGACACCAACATTGCAAGAATTGTTGACATAACTCCTCAAAATTACATTCATCAGGCAGAATTCAAGAGATGACAACTAAATGCAATAAAACATTCTGATGGTATGAAAAGATGAAGTCCAGAAAGCTGTGAACTCTGAATTGATTTGAAATATCAGTGATGCCTCAAGGGTTGAGACAGGAATTCTTCAAGAGTTTGTTGCTGAATATTTGAGCCTCTATTTGAGCTGACTGGCTTGGGATCATTTTCAGCTGTCATTATTCTGGACTAATATTCCCAGGTATCTTTATGTTCCTGCTTACAGAACCCTTTGCTCCTGATCTGAAACCAACCTTTTCAATAAATTGCATGTGTTTTATTTGCTTTGTGGAGAACGTGTGGACTGGGTGTGGGTTCCTTGTCTCAGGGTTGAACGTCAGAGTTGCAAGACACCCTTGAACACACAATGCATGCGTCTCTGAAGCATCCATCAGCACTGCATGCTGAAGTGGGACTCAACAATGACAGAACTGCTCAGTGAGTCACAGAGAGAGCTGCACTGTCAGAGGGAACATCTTTCAGATGAGCTGATAAACCCTGGTGTGGCCTCAATTGCGGTTTGTGCCAAGTGTCCTGTGTCCAGTATATTCTATCAATCAACCATCACTTTAAAACTGATGCTATAAACATAGAGGAGATAGGAGCATGATTGGCTATTTGAGCCTTCAAGCCTGTGCTGCTATTCATTATGATCATGGCTAATTATCGAGCTGAATATCCAAATCCCACATCCCACATACCGTTGATCCCTTTAGCCACAACTTAGAATCCCTATCGTGTGGAAGCAGGCCATTCGATCAATCAAGTATACACCAACCATCCAAAGAGCAACGCATCCAGACACCCTTCCCATCCCATTTCTGCACCATCCATATGGCTCATCCCTGGACACTACTGGCAATTTAGCTAAGCCAATCCACCAAACCTGCACACCTTTGGACAGTGGGAGGAAACTAGAGCACCCAGTGGAAATCTACACAGACACAGGGAGAATGTGCAAAACTCCACACAGACAGTCGCCTGAGGCTGGAATTCAAACCAGGGTCCCCTGTACTGTGAGACAGCAATGCTAACCACTGAGCCATCATGGCAGAAGAGCTACAGGTACCTGCGTCTTGACAGCACACATGCTTTGGCCTCAACCTCTTTGTGGTAGAAAGTTCGACAGGTTGACTTCTCTCTGGGTAAAGAGATTTCTCCTAATCTCAGTCCTAAAAGGTTTGGTTCCTATCCTTAAACTATGACCCCTGTTTCTGGAATCCCTACCATCAGGAACATCCTTTATGCATCAAACCTGTCTCACTATGTTAGTATATTATCGGTTTCTGTGCGATCCTCCCCCAGTATTCTGAACTCCAGCGGATACAATCTGCGTCACTCATTCTCTCTTCCCACGTGAGTCCTGCCATCCCAGGAATCCATTTAGTAAACCTTTGTTGCGCTCCCTCTATCGCAAGAACATCCATCCTCAGATAGGAAGACCAAAATTGCACACATTACTCCAGGTGTGACCTCACGAAGGCCTCGTATGTTATTTGTCTCCTCTTTTATGAAGACAGAGTGGTTTGATTTTAGTTTGTCAGCCATTTTTTTGTTCCCCAATCTACATTCCCCCATTTCTGACTGGAGGAGATCTACATTAATTTTCAACAAACTTTCTCGCTTTACATAACTATAGGAACTCTTATAGTAAGTTCATACGTTCTCTCTTACTTATTCTCATACTCTGTTTTCCCTTTCTTGATCAACCGCTTGGTCCTTCTTTTCTGAATTCAAAACTGTTTCTCAACCTCAGGTATGTTACTTTTCTCTTGCCAATTTGTCTGCCTTGTTTTTGTACCAAATACTATCTCTAACTTTTCTCATTAGCTGTGGCTTTGCAGATCCCCTGCCAACATTTCTGTCCAAGGGCTGTTGCAGTGCTCTAGCAAAACTCAATGCAAGCTGGAGGAACATCTCATCTTCCACTTGGGTACCTGACAGCCTACAGGTCTCAATATTGAGTTTGACAATTTCAGAGCATGAGCCCACACTCCTTTTCCTTGGATGTTGATTACCCAACCGCCCCGTGGCTGAACACTTTAACATCCCCCATCCCACTCCGCCAAGGACATGCAGGTCCTTGGACTCCTCCATCACCAGACCATGGCAACCCTCACCTTGACCTCCTTCCACCTATCGCATTCCCAACGCCCCTCCCCCAAGTCCCTCCTCCCTGCCTTTTATCTTAGCCTGCTGGACACACTTTCCTCATTCCTGAAGAAGGGCTCATGCCCGAAACGTCGATTCTCCTGCTCCTTGGATGCTGCCTGACCTGCTGCGCTTTTCCAGCAACGCATTTTTCAGCTCTGATCTCCAGCATCTGCAGTCCTCACTTTCTCCCTGTTAATTACCCTCACAATCCCAGGTCCTGTCCCAAAATGACAGTCAACCATTTTTCAGCAACTCATAACCCTTACTATTAGGTGAAAGTGAGGACAGCAGATGCTGGAGATTAGAGTCAAGATGCCCAAAACGTCGATTTTCCTGTTCCTCGGATGCTGCCTGACCTGTTGTGCATTTCCAGCACCACTCTAATCTAAGCACCACCTACTCTTACCTATTAAGTTTCTCTTCTTCCCTGGGTAACTGCCAACAATCCTTTTATCTAACTACTTTTCTCTCCCTCTCTCTGCGGTCCCTTTCAAATATCCATGCTCTCCTTTCTCCCCCACACCCACTATCATCAGCACACATGCCACACATACCACTGTCTTTAGTTCTGAAGAAGAATCACCAGACTTGAAATGTTTACTCTGTTCTCCCTCCTTAGATGCGACCAGAATTTCTGAGTTTTGTCCAATCAATTCTGTTTTTGTTTCAGATCTGCAGTCTCTGCAGATTTTTGTTTTATTTTACCTAACATGACAACACAGAGGCAGTTAGCTAAACCAAATCAGCCTTTCAACCTCTAGATATTCAACACAATAAAATTAACACCTTCAAAGACCCTCAAAATTGACCCAAATGGTTCCAAACCAAACTTTTTTTGAATAACCAATCCCAGACTCTGTGAATAATCAATTCCAGTCACTGGTTTGTACCCTAAACAAAATATTTAGCAATTTATTTACAGGAATTTTAGCAGAGCAAAATTAAGAAACAAATTAATCTAACGTATTCATGCAAAAGACAGAAAGACAAACAAACACAGTTAAGGGATGAATTAGGGAAGATAGCAAAACTGGCCAGATTACTTAAGTGGCTTTCATGATCTCTTGTTTCACAGGCAAATACGATTATTTCTTGGTTGCTTGTCTGAAGGTGTTGATCAAGACCTTTTCAGCTCACTCAGGGAAAGTCAGTGATACTGTTCACTAAGTATCTATTCTCTGAACTTCCAATAGCTGATACTGAGAGGTTGGGCAAAGAGATTTTGAATCTTTCTGCTGTAGCCAACACAACCCAAAACTCAGTTCAAACTCTTGCCTCTGCCATCTCTCTTTGAAGCCTCTACTACAATTCAATATCCACAATCTGCTTCAACATAAAGCCTCTCCCAGACTTGCTGAGTGCCATTCACCTATCACCCACTGTGCTTGCTGATCTCCATTTGCTGGAGAAAGTGAGGTCTGCTGATCTCCATTTGCTCCCTTGTCCCTCCATTGTCTTGCATCAGCGCTTTCCATGCCCTCATTACATGACAAGTTCCAAAATCTTTCAAGATCTCTGCACTGCTCAAATTCTGGTCTCCTGGTCCAAGATGGTGCCAGAGCAGGGCTTCTGTGCTGGAGCTCACCTGCTCCACGGCTTTTCTTCCACTTTTTCTTTCTTCCCCCAACTCTCTATTTTTTACTGATTTACCTTGTCCTGAACTTTGATAGCATAAGCAGTGCTGAGAGTGGACCCAGGGCACAGACTTTGAGTGGTTCTCGAGCCAGGCCCAGGACACGCACCTTGGGTAGGCCCAGCACAGAGGAGAGTGAGTGACTACTACTTTTCCAGAACAAGCACAGAACCTGGAATCGGCAGCTACTTTATCAGCAGAGGAGACGTTGGCAAGATGGGCCCAATGGCCAAAAGTGGCCCCTGAGGATCGGCAACTTCATTGTTCGCAGGGTTTGGCTCTGACTGTGGCGAAGTGGAGGTGGGTGGGCGTCACCACAACACCACTGAGGTGGGCCCAGTGGTGAAAGACATGGCTCTGACTGGGTCTGCTGCAGGAAATTCAGCCAAGCAGCAAAGATGGCGCCTGATGATCGGTGGCCTCAATGATTGTTAGGTCTGGCATACACGGCATAACGTGTTGGCAGAGGGATTACACTATGGCCATCATTGACAGTGATGAGCTGGCTCGGGTTGATGGATTCTCTTTAAGGTATGTCTTTCCTTTCTTCCCCTCATTCTTAAATTAATCAAAATGGTGCCATTGCGCAGCAGCAAATGAAAGCTCTTCACTGTATTCTTAATATAAAATGCACATGACAACAAAATCAAATCAAAATCAAAATTAATGATATTCATTGCTTCACCATTTGAGACTCTGCCTTCCGTTAACTTGTTGTTCAGCTCCACTTTCCCCATTGACCTGCTGTGGAACAGCATTATCCTTGATAGAACTTTAGTTTTGCCAATGCAGGAGATTAATTCGCATGCCTACTTCATGCCCTGTCTACTTTTAAAAACAAATAGTGTTGGGGGAAGCAATTTACATTTCAGTAGCAATGGTGCACAACAGCAAATTGAGATCTGCAGTCAGTGACATTTAATTATTGAAATATGTTTCCAGATCAATGATATATCAGCTCCTGTTGGTAATCCCTCTATCAGTCAGTCATGTGTGATGCTGAATCGTGTGAGTGTTTGAAGAATAAGATAGTGCTTGCAACGTTTCCTCATTCAGTTGAAGCTGAATCTTCAAAAAAAACAAAGTCTGTCGCTCGAGCTGATTGTGGAGAAATCATGCTTCCTTATCAGAACAGCTTTATGATGCTTCTGGCTTCCAAATAAATTGCAGGCAGCTTATAAAACATTTTTGGTATAATTTCTCATTGTGGAGCTTCACTCACTGGGCGCACACATTCAGCATTCATGCATGATTTTCCGTACATAACAATTAGCATTTCCTCTGTCCCCAAATATCTGTCCATTCTGAGCAGACAGAAAAGTGGGACTTCCCTTTAAATAAACCTGCGTTATTCACCACAACCACTCTCTGTATTACTGAATTCCTTATCTTCTGTATTAAGAAATTTGTTTTGAGGTTTGGAAGACTTTTGAGCAAATTTCTGAGGAGGGTGCAAGTCTTCAGAATACTTACACTTTGCTTTTTGTGCTTGGCTAAACCATTTGAGCCCAGTCTCAGGGTCTTGAGTTTGTAACTCATGGCTTTGCAAAGAGCAGCCATATTCAGAGTCCTGACATGCTTCACAGTCTTGTCATTGTTACCATGTGAGGAATTGGCTGACACCAGATTCACATGACCGATGAATTGGCTGAGGCACTGAATAGGTGTTTTCTATTGGTCTTCACAGTGGAGGGCACCAGTAACATGCCAGTAGTTGACAAAGAGACAAAGGGTGGTGAGGACCTGGAAACAATCATCATTATGGAAGAGGTAGTGTTGGGCCAGCTAATGGAGCTAAGGATAGACAAGTCTCCTAGCCCTGATGGAATGCATCCCAAGGTATTAAAAGAGATGGTGGGAGAATTAACAATGCACTTGTGGCAATCTTCCAAACTTCGCTGGACTCTAGGGCAGTTCCAGTAGATTGGAAAACAGCAAACGTGACGCCACGGTTTAAAAAAGGGCAGTAGACAAAAGATGGGAAATTATAGTCCAGTTAGCTTAACTTGTGTAGCTTGAGTCTATTATCAAGGAAGAAACAGAAAGGCAGGTTGATAGAAATTGTCCCCTTAGATAGACGCAGCATGGGTTCATGATGGGCAGGTCATGCTTAACTGGAATTCTATGAAGACACTACAAACACAGGGGACAACGGAGACGCAGTGGATGTGGTGTCTCTAGATTTGCAAAAGGCATTTGATAAGGTGCCAGACAGAAGGCTGATGCAAGGAGTTATGGGAAATGTATTAGCATGGATAGAGGATTGATTAACCAACAGGAAGCAAAGAGTAGGAATAAATAAGTGCTATTCTGGTTGGCAATCAATGACGAGTGGTGTGCCTCAGGGATCAGTGATGGGACCACAATTAACCTCGATGATCTGGAGTTGGGGACCATGTGTAATCTGTCACATTTTGCAGATGACACTAAGATGAGTGGTACAGAAAAGTGTGCAGAGGACTGCGAAACTTTACAAAGAGACATAGATAGTTTAAGTGAGTGGGTAAAGACTTGACAGATGGAGTACAATGTTAATAAATATGAAACCATCCATTTCAGTCAGAATATCAGTAAAAAGGACAATTACTTGAATGGTAAGAAATTGCAGCATGCTGCTGTGCAGAGGGACCTGGGTGTCCTTGTGTATGAATCACAAAAGGTTGGTATGTAGGTGCAACAGGTTATTCAGAATGCAAATGGAATTTTGTTCTTCATTGCCAAAGGGATTGAGTTTAAAAGCAGGGAGGTTATGTTGCAGCTGGTGAGGCCACACCTGGAGTACTGTGCGCAGTTTTAGACTCCTTACTTGAGAAAGAATGGACTGGCATTGGAGGTGATGCAGAGGAGGTTCACCAGGTTGATTCCAGAGTTGACGGGGTTAGCTTATGAGGAGAGACTGAGGAGACTGGGATTATATTCATTGAAATTTAGAAGAATGAGGGGGGATCTTACAGAAACATGTGAAACAACGAAGGGAATAGATAAGATCGAAGTAGAGAGGATGTTTCCACTGGTGGGTGAAACGAGGACAAGAGGGCACAGCCTCAAAATTAGGGGGAGCAGATTTAGGACTGGATTGGGAAGGGACTCCTTCACCCAGAGGGTTGTGAATCTGTGGAATTCCCTGCACAGTGAAGTAGTTGAAACTTCCTCAGTAAATGTTGTTGAAGCTAAGATAGATAATCAAAGTTTATGAGAAGATTTGTAGCTCGAGTGCTCATTGTTGTGGTTCTGTTCGCCGAGCTGGGAATTTGTGTTGCAGACGTTTCGTCCCCTGTCTAGGTGACATCCTCAGTGCTTGGGAGCCTCCTGTGAAGCGCTTCTGTGATGTTTCCTCCAGCATTTGTAGTAATTTGTATCTGCCGCTTCTGGTTG
>NC_057751.1:2764891-2787455 GCF_004010195.1 Chiloscyllium plagiosum
CAGAATGAAGGACCCGATACCCAGCATGAGCAAAACTAATGTAGTGTACAAAATCCCATGCAAGGACTGCACAAAACACTACATAGGACAAACAGGAAGACAGCTAACGATCCGCATCCATGAACACCAACTAGCCACAAAGCACTGAGGATGTCACCTAGACAGGGGACGAAATGTCTGCAACACAAATTCCCAGCTCGGCGAACAGAACCACAACAAGACAGATAATTTTTTGAACAGGAAAGGAATTAAGGGTTATGGTGAGAAGGTGGGTAAGTGGAGCTGAGGCCACTAAAAGATCAGCCATGATCTGTTTGAATGGCGGAGCAGGCTCGAAGGGCTGGACGGCCTACTCTTGCTCCTAGTTCTGATGTTCAAGAATACAGATCTCAATGCAGTCAAGTCAGAAATGCCCCACAGCAAGCTACTCGTGCAACAGTGAAAACATCCAGACCTCCCTTTTCGTTCTCCCTGCCACCTTCACTTAACTTAAAATCTTTTCCCTTTCTGTCTTTCTTCCGTTCTGATGCAAGGTCGTTGACCTCACATGATAGCTCTTGCTCTCTGCACAGTTGCTGCCTGACCTTCTGAATATTTCCAGCGTTTTTTTATTTTTAATGCTGAATGAACTCCATTGAGTATTTGAGCTTTCAAAACTCCAGAAGTGGGGGGGGGGGGGGCCTTTAAAAGCTGAATGCACATTGTTAAAATGCAACAGGGCCCATTGCTCACAGTTGGAGATAGAAATTCAACTTTGAGGCCAAAGCCCCTGCTTCACAGTCCATGGGCGAAAGATCGAACTAACCACACAGAAGCTGCAAGGTAGAAGTGTACAGGGAGCAAAAATCCTTTCCTACTTTCAACTCCCAATGGTACTTCTGAGTTGAAGAAATTCTGTGGGGAAAGATGAACTTGTGTCAAACAAGTCAAAACTCAGAAGTTTGGAAAATCGCAACCAAAAGATGGACATGACAGTGTACATTACTGCAGTTATGATTTGTAGTGACCAATAGGTTAAATTGTTCTCAACTGCAATACAAACGTGCTGTTGATTAATTCAAGAAAACTATGTGTAATGTTAAATTGAATATACAACATAGAAACAGGCCATTTGGCCCATTCTATCAATGCCAGCGTTTGTGGGTCTCCTGTAATCCTTTTTTGTTCACTTTATCTGTTTAATTTCTGTCTTGTGTTACTCCCTCATGTGTTTGTCCAGCTGTCCATTAAATCCATCTGTAGTATTCACCTCAATCATACCGTGTGCTAGTGAGTTTAATATTCTAAGCATTGTCTTGATTAAAGACTTTCCTACTGGATTTATTATTAACACTCATTTAGTTCCAGTCACCTAAAAGAGGAGAATTCTATTAAATCCTTCCTATTCTTCAAGAGAACAGAACTCCAACCTGTTCAATCTTCCCTGGTTGGTATAATCCCTCAGTTATAATCACTGAGATGTACAGCGTGGAAACAGACCCTTTAGTCCAACTCATCCATGCCAACCAGATATCCCAATCTCGTCTAGTCCCATTCGCCAGCACTTGGTCCCATATGCCTCTAAACCCTTCCTATTCATACACTCATCCAGGTGCCTTATAAATGTTGAAATTGTACCAGCCTCCACCACTTCCTCTGGCACACATTCCGTACACACACCACCCTCTGCAAGAAAAAGTTTCCCCTTAGGTCCCTTTTATATCTTTCCCCTCTCACCCAACAGTGGCCTAACCAATGTCCTGTACAGCTTCAACATGACCTCCCAACTCCTGTACTCAATACTCTGACCAATAAAGGAAAGCATTCTAAGCTCCTTTTTCACTAAACTATCTACGTGTGATTCCACTTTCAAGCAACTATGAACCTGCACTCCAAGGTCTCTTGTTCAGCAACACTCCCCAGGACCTTACCATTAAGTATATAAGTCCTGCTCTGATTTGCCTTTCCCAAATGCAGCACCTTGCATTTATCTAAATTAAACTCTATCTGCCACTTCTCAGCCCATTGGTTCATCTGATCGAGATCCCATTGTACTCTGAGGTAACCCTCTTTGCTGTCCACCTCCAAATCTGGTGTTATCTGCAAACTTACTAACTACACCTCAAATGTTCACATCCAAATCATTTATATAAATGATGAAAAGTAGTGGACCCAGCAGATGTAGTATTACGCTGATCAATCATTCTTCGACCTTGTACCTGGCTCCATTTTTTTACATGAAGACCAAAACTGAACACTGTCCAGCAAGTGTTGTCTGATCAAACCTTTCCGTCAGCATTCTCTGCTTCTCAATTCTACCTTGCAAAAATGAGTTCTGATGTTTGGTTTACTCGATACCACAGCTTGTCATTGCAGATCAACCCGGGGTTAACAGACAGTGCAGGAGGACTTGTCAGAAGCAGCACTGGGCATGCCTAAAAATGAGGTGTCAACCTGGTGAAGTGACCACACAGGGCTACTTGAGTGCCAAATGATAGACATAACTAATGGATCAGATGGGAGCTCTGCAGTGCTCCTCCTCCAGTCGTAAACAGTGGTGAGTAATGAAACAACTGTTTGGAGGAGGGTCCACAAATATCCCCATTCACGATGATGCGAGAGCCCAACACATCAGTGTAAAAGATAAGGCTGAAGAATTTGCAGCAATCTTCAGGCAGAAATGCTGAGTGGATGATTCATCTGAGGCTCCTCCAGTGGTCCTCAGCATCATAAATGCCAGTCTTCAGCTAATTCACTCCACATACCAAGAATGGTTAGAAGCAGAGGATTCTACAAAGGCTACAGGCCCTGATATTATTGTGACTGTCAAACCTATGACTTGTACCACCACAACTTGAAACTCCCTGAGCCAAGCTACTCAAATTCAGTGACAACATGGGCATCTTCCTCCAACAATGTGCAAAATTACCCAAGTATGTCCCATCCACAAAACAAAGGACAAATCCAACCTCGCCAATTACCATCCCATCTGTCCATTCTCGATTATCAATCAAGTGACAGAAGGCATCATCAATTGTGCTATCAAGCCGCACTTGCTTTACAATAACCTGAATGCTCAGTCTGGGTTCCGCCAGGGCCATTCAGCTCCTGACCTCATCATAGCCTTGATACGAACACAGTCAAAGGTCTGAATTGAAGTGGTGAGATGAGAGTGACAGTCCGTGACATCAAGGCTGCACTTGACGGAATGTGTTATCAAGGACCTGGAGCAAACCTGGAATGAGTGGGAGTTGGGCGCAAACTCTCTGCTGATTAACATCATACCACGTGGCACATAGGAAGATGGTTGTGAGCTTTGGAGGTTAGTCAGCTCAGCTTCTGGAGATCCTTGCAGGAGTTCCTCAGGATAGTCCCTGAGGCCCAACCGTCTTTAGCTGCTTCATCAATGACATTCCCTTCATCATAAGGTCAGAAGTGATGATCGCGCAATGTTTAATACTATTTATGGCTCGTCAGATATTGAAACGGTCCACATTCAAATGCAGCAAGATCTAGACAACATCCAGACTTGGCGCTGACAACTGGCGAGTAATATTTATGCCACACAGATGCCAGATGAAGACCACCAACAACAAGAGGAAGTCTAACCACCTCCCCATGACATTCAATGGTTTTGCCATCACTGAACCCCCCACTGTCAACATCCCAAGGGTTGTCATTGACCAGAACTTCATCTGGACTCACTATATAAATACAGTACATACAAGAGGCTAAGAATACTGCAGCAAGTAACTCACCTCCTGACTCCCGAAAATCTCCAAGCTCTAAGTCAGGAGTGTGATGGAATATTCATCGCTTGACTGGATGGGTACAGCTCCAATAAGTTGTCACCATCCAGGACAAAGCAGCCTGCTTGATTGACACCACATCCACAAGTATCCACTCCCTCCACCACTAAAGCTCAGTAGCAACAATATGTACCATCTGTAAGGTGCAGTGCAAAGATTCACCAAAGATCCTTCGAGAGCACCTTCCAAATTCACGATCACTTCTGTTGAGAACAAAAAGGGCAGCAGATACATGGGAACACCACCACTGTCATGTTTCTTTCCAAGCCACTCATCATCCTGACTTAGAAATGTATCACCGTTCATTCACTGTCACTGGATCAAAATCTGAGAACTCTCTCCCTAACGGCACTGTGGGTCAACCTCCAGCAGCTGGAGGTCACCACCACCTTCTCTCAGGGCCACAAGGGACAGGCAGTAAATGATGGCCCAGTCAGCCATTCCCACATCCCACAGACATATTTTGAAAAGATGGTGAATCTCACAAAAAGAAGGAATAAACAAGCAAGATGCTCCGGTTACAAGTGTGAGAGGATTGATTTAGCATCGGCTTGAATAAATGGAAGGAGTTTGATAAGTATCGAGGAGCTGGAGAAGCTTGGAGTGGATGCCAATAGATTCCCTGAAGGTGGCTGGCAGTTTGAAAGAATTGTCAAGAAGGCATATGTGATACTTACCTTAACTGCAGTATGGAATACAACAGTAAGGGGCTATGCTAGATCTCTATGAAACATAATTTGATTGGATTTATTATTGTCACTTGTACAGAGATACAGTATTGTTTTGCATGGTAACTATCCAAATCATACCTTGCATAAGTACATCATTGAACAGAATGTAGAATATATTATTACAGCTGCAGATAAGGTGCAGAGAAAGATCAGCACTAATATCTGAGCGATCCATTCATAAGTCTGATAACAGCAGGGAAGAAGCTGTTCTTTAATCTGCTGGTTCATGTTTTCAGGTTTTGTATCTTCTGCCTGATGGAAGAGGGTGGAGAACAGTATAACCGGGGTGGAATGGGTCTTTGGTTATGTGGCTGTTTTCTCAAGGCAGCAGGAAGTGGAAGTGAAGTCGCTGGATGGAAGGCTGGTATTTGTGATGGATTGAGCTGCATTCATAACTCTCTGTAATTTCTTGTGGTCTTGGGCAGAGCAGGTGCCTGTCCAAGCTGTGATGCATCTCCGATGGTGCATCTGTAAAAGGTCATTGTGGACATGTTGAATTTCCTTAACCTTCTGAGGAAATAGAGGTGTTGCTGTGCTTTCTTGACTGTCATGTTGATATGGATGTACCAGGATAGATTATTGGTGTTATTTACCCCGAGGAACTTGAAGCTCTCGACCTCCTCCACCTCAGCATCATTGACACAGACAGGGACATGTTCTTCATTCCTCTTCCTGAACTTAACAAATCAGCTCCTTCATTTTGCTGACCTTGAGGGACAAATTTTATACCATGCCAGTAAGCTGTCTGTCTCCTTCCTGTACTCTATCTAGTCATTATCTGAGATCTGACCCACTGCGGTGCTATCATCAGCAAATTTGTAAATGGAGCTAGAACTGAATCTGGCCACACAGTTGTGAATCTGTAAGGTGTACAGTAAGGGGCTGAATATGCAGTCATGGTGGAGGGAGTGTTTCACCTATCCTTACCTGTTAATACTTGGATATGTCATTGAAGAGCTGCCATTTCAAAGATTATGGACCAAGAGTTGGAAACTGGGTTGGCTACTTGTCAGCCCAGTGTGGATATGATAGACTGAATGGCTTTCTTTAATCTTGACAATCTCAATGGTTGTACAATTGTATCAGAAACAGTTTGCAGATTCTTGCATGTGGTTTGGAGAACAAACTCAGCCAGTATAGATACTGTGAGGGTTGCAGTGTGAGACCCATTTACCATGAAAAAAAACAAACTGTATCATGGCGAGTATTTGGAAGAATATAGAGTCCTGTAAGAAGTGTTCATGCATGCTCGCTACCTATTGGTGAAGGATTAACAGAATGATCTTTTTATCCTGTGAAACTGGACGGAGATGAATTTTACAGCAGACACGCCATTTAAATGGTCACAGAGACACAAAACTAATCAGCAAATATATCTGAATGTAATTCTCTGTAAATTCCTGAACCTCAACATTCAAATAGGGATTCCTATCATCTTAAGTGATGCAGAAACAAAATCTAATCTCTGAGAAGAATGTGGGAAATTTTGATTGCAACACTGTTATTATCAGACAGATGACTCTTCCTCCTCTTATTAGCTCTCATTTCTTTTTCACATTACGCTGCCCATGCAATCTGGGAATCACTGGCAAGGCCCATCCCTACCTTACCTTGATATGGTGGTGTGAAGCAGTTTTTTTTTGGAACCACTGTAATCCATCTAGCACAGGTACAACCATGGTGCAAGATGAGAAGTGAAAACAGAAGTTTCTGGAAAAGCTCAGCAGGTCTGGCAGCATCTGTGAAGAGAGATCAGAGTTAACGTTTTGGGTCCTCAGAACGAACAAAGTGTCACCGGCCCTGAAAGGTTAACTCTGATTCCTTTCTTTTTCTTTCCAATTTACAGCATCTGCAGTTCTTTTGTTTTTTATGCAAGGTGAGACGTGTAGTTTAGCAGGAAACTTGCAGGTTGTGATGTTCTCTTGTCTTTCTCAATAGCCAACATCACGTGTTTGGGAAATGCACTGAAAGAGGCTTGGTGAGTTGCAGTCGTGCAATTTGTGGCTGATACTCACTACCACTTTGATACACTGGTGGTGGGGGGGTTTGAATCTTAAAGGTGGTGATGAATCCCAGGGGCATATCAATCTGCCATTTACCCAGCCCTTTACAGTACACCTATCTCCAAAGAATGGTTTTGTCACCATAGTCAAACAAAGCTGGAATGACAGCTACACACCAGCCATGAAGTGAGCATTTAGCAGTCTCTACTGGTATTGAGTGAATGGTGAATATTGGCCAGGGCCAGCAGAGAATTTATTGTTTTGGACTCAGATGAGCAGAAAATTCTTCACTCAAAGAGTTGCGTATTTTTGAAATTCTGTGTGAATGCTCCATCATTGAATGATGTTTAGGTTTCCAGGAATGATTCCAGAGATAAGGATGACAGCTATGCGATTAATTGGACAAATTCAAATTTTTTTCCTCAGAGAAGGGAAGGCTGAGAGGAGATTTGATCGAAGCATTCAAAATCATGAGAAGTCTGGACCAAAGAGATAGGGAGTAACTGTTCCAATTCATTTCAAGATCAAGAATAGGGAGGGCATAACTTTCAAGTAATTTCAAGTAATGTGATAAACTTTTTCACATTGCGAGTAGTTAAGGCCTGGAATGAGCTGCCTGAAAGTATCAAGAGTGTGCTGCTGGAAAAGCACAGCAGGTCAGGCAGCACCCAAATAGCAGAAGAATTGACGTTTCGGGCATAAACCTTTCATCAGGCAGGGCTTATGCCTGAAACATCAATTCTCCTGCTCCTCGGATGCTGCCTGACCTGCTGTGTTTTTCCAGCAATACACTCTGGACTCTGATTTCCAGTATCTGCAGTCCTCACTCTCTCCCCCCTGCCTGAAGGTGTGTTGGAGGCAGGTTCAATTGAAGCATTCAGAAGGGATGAGATGGTTATTTGAGAAGGAACCACGTACAGGATTATGGGAAAAGGCAAGGGAATAGGTGAAAAATTCTGCAATCCTTTGATGTTATTTGAAGGTAAGGAAGCAGATCCGATGTTATATATTCACACTGCAGCTGAGGCTGAAGGAATGCTATTGTGTCAAAAACCAGAGTAGTGATGATGAAGTAGAAATATCCCAAGACCTGCAGCCAAAAAAAATGGATGGCTGTTCCTCAAATAACGGTGTGGGTCCAGTGATTGCAAGTAAAAGAATTCCTATTTGTTGCACTGAAACTATACATTTCAACTACACACACACACACACAATGTGAAAACAAAAACAAAGAACAAAATTCCACAAGATCAAATGTCCAGACCACAGGGTGGCAAGTCCTTGTTTTCTTCACAGTCCTTATGATTTATGAAATGATGAGATTCTGTAGTCTGTACAATACCTTTCAGCTTGATGATTTGGTGTTGGACTGGGGTGGACAATGTTAAAAATCACACAATGCCAGGTGAGAGTCCACCAGATTTATTTGGAAGCACGAGCTTTCAAAGTGCTGCTTCTCCATCAGGTGGTTGTGAAGCAGAACCATAAGACACCGAATTTATATCAAAAGATTTCAGTGTCATGCAGCTGCAATAATATATTGGACAAACTAGATTATTAAGTCTTTGAGAATGGGTTTGCTGGTTTCGATTCTTAAGTCACATTCTCAAGATCACTTCAGGATTTATAAGAAAAGGTGACATCTCCGCTCAGACAATGCAATGGGATGCAGAAAGATTCTAACCTCACACCTTTAATGCTCATTCAAAGCTGTGGGGATTTTTTTTCTCCTTGAGGGAAAGTTAGAATTAGAGGACACAGTTTAAAATGTACTGATCTCCCATTTCAGGTGAAGATGACTTTTATTCTCTCAGAGGGTTGCGAATCTTGCAAATTGTCTTCTACAGAGAACAGTGGAAGGTTAGTTACTGAATATATGTTTACAGCTGAATCAGATAGACTTTTGACTGACAATGGAGTCAAGGGTTCTGGAGGCAGAACAGAAGTGGAGTTGAAGTGAAGATCAGCTGTGACCTTGAATGATGGAGCATGCTCAAGGGGCAGTATGGCCTACCCCTACTCCTTTTTCTCAGGTTTCCTCAATTATTAATTGCATTTATTGAACAAGAGATGAACAAGTAAATAAATAGCAGTGGCATTCTTTTTGGAAGAAATGTTTCAATCAACTATTTCCAAAGGTAACACGAATCATTCCTTTCAGATTACTTTATGCTACTGTTGCATTCTGTGGAAAAGGGAGCACACAAAGATGGCCAAATGAGGTTTTCATGGAATCCCTACAGAGTGGAAGCAGGTCATTCGGCCCATCAGGTCCACACTGACCCTTTGAAAAACACCAACTCTCTCCCTGTAACCTTGCATATCCCATGCCTAATTCACCTGGCCTGTACATTCTTGGACACGAATGGCAATTTAGGATGGCCAATCCACCTAACCCGCACATCTTTGGATTGTGGGAGGAAACCAGAGCACCTGGAGGAAACCCACACAGACACGTGGAGAATGTGCAAACTCCACACAGACAGTCACCCAAGGGTGGAATCGAACCCAGGTCCCTGGCGCTCTGAGGCAGCAGTGCTAACCACTGAGCCACCAGTATATTTATGAAAAAGGTTTGATAGGGTAGGTAGACAAAAAATATTTCTACTTGTGGGAAACAGAAAATTGGGACCAGAAATATAAGGCAGCCACAAATAAACCTTCCAAGAAGGCAACGGAGTAAGACTCTTCAACTGGAACTTATCCACTTAGTCCATTTCTTGATTTTACCTGTTTTTTTTATCTTTTGTGTTTCTTTCTTCCTTCCTTCTTCTCCATGATGTCCTGAACTCCCAACCTCAGTGCAGACTTGGATGCTTACCTTCAGCATGGACCTCATTGATAATCATAGAGATCTCCCAGCTTGGCAGTGGCAGTCTCTCGGCAGCCCAATGTGGAGGTCTCTCAGTGGCCTGGCGTGGCGTCAGCATTGACTTCCAGTCCCAAGATGATTCCTGTGCATTTTCCCAGCCTTGAGAGTGAAGCCTGACACAGTCTGAAGTCAAGGCCGAACACGGACTAGAGGCTTGTTGCCAGTGCGGACTGGGTTGGAAGGACTGTTATTTTTATTTCTTTATTTCTCTAATTTGTTCTGAAGATCCGCAATGCTGCTCTTTTTGTTTCTTTATTTTTCTCACTTTTCCCCCAAAGCATTTGTACTTCTGAACCTGTACCTTGGGACCTTTGGACCTAAGGTAGAAGTGGAGACTCGTAAATTTTTCACTGTACGCATTTGAGTGCATGTGACAATAGAGCTCATTGTATTTGTAATTCCAATTCTAAATCCAGTTGGGGAAATCAGGAGAAACTTTTTTCCCCAGAGAATCATGAGAATGAGAAATGCACTTCCACAGGGCGCAATTGAGGTGAAATATATTGATTCATGTCCTTTTCCTGTGCTGTAATTTATCTGTAAAGCGCTTGCATTTATCTAGTGTTTTCACCACCTCAGCATGCACCAAAACACTTTGCAGACAGTGGTATTCTTTCAAAGTGTACTGACTGTGTTATAAGTGTGTGAAATACAGCAGTCAATTTGCACACAGCAGGCTCCAACACACAGCAATGTGATAACAAGCAGAAAAATCTGCTCTCTACTGCTGATGTTCGAAAGATAAACATTGGCCACAGGACATGCAATTCTGTGTAAAAATAAATCTTCCAGGGCAGAGAGTGACCTTGGCTGCCTCTTCAAATAAGTGAGAACATCTGCTCTAAGCCTGGAGTTGACGCTGGTGCTTTGTGTCTTACACTGGATGAGTGTGAAGTGGGCAAAGGCTGTTTATTTCTGCCAGTGAGTACGTTACTGACAGACAAGTATGTTCATTCTGAATAGCAGGTTGGGCAAGGAGTTGTCCCTGTACAGCACACTTCAAAACACAGAAGTAATTGCCAGCAAAGATGCAAAGTTGCAGCGAACAGTTGTTTTCTTTGTGCTACAATGAATTCAAACTGTTCTGGAATTAATTCATGCAGCTGCATGGATTCAATTCAATCTGTCCTCAGGTTTCTATAACCCACAGAAAGCACCACAACACTCTTCTCAAGTAGCATCTCGTCATGCTTTTTGTCAATCCTTGTGTATGAGTGAGGGTGGAGATTACAGGGATTTTCTGCCTTTCCTTTTCATGTGTTTTCTGTTTAGTGGATGATTCATTTGGTCTATGATGCAGAGAAAGCTCTGCACAGGGCCTGCATCACTGTTCTCGATGAAGTGCAGGAAAGAATTTTTTTGTTGTTGCTGATTGAGATATGGGCCAGAATTTATTGTCCACCATGAATCGCCCTTATGGACTGTGGTTTTCCGAACCACTGGAGTGCACAGTATCTCTTCAGCACAATGTGGAGGTGCTGGTGTTGGACTGGGTTGGACAAGGTCAAAAATCACATGACACGAGGTTGTAGTCCACTTGTAGACACGACTTGATTTGGAAACCTGGTCTCTCGTGATTTTTGACCCTCTTCAGCACATTTTAGGAAGTTTGAATATTTTGAACCAGTGACACTGAAGAAAAGACAATCTTGGCTGAGTTCAGCATGGTGTGTGTGATATTCCTGACCATCTGAACATTCCCATTCAGTTAGCCAGAAACGCGACAGCTGCCAGCCAATTCTTTTCCAGCTGTTCAAACTCAAGTACTGAGCAGGACAAGAGGAGAAACATCATGGAAACTTCAAATCACTCCCCGTCTTGAGGTGGATATCAATTGGTATTGCTTCACCACCGTTGACCTGAAGACCAGGAATTCCCAAATGAGCATCACTGGATGAAAACAGCATTATCGCAGCACTGGACAATATCAGCATTGCCTAGCTTCCTGAGAACAAGTCACAAAAATGCAAAGGAACATTTTACTTTCTGTGCTCCACACATATTCTGTCCTGTCACGGTCTCTGCTCCATTTTTCTAATTCCTGAAGGTATATTTTCAACAAAACTCAACATACAGAACGAGAGAATGTCCTAGCACTTGTTAAGCCTCTGCTGATTCTGTATTTCACGATAAAAGCACCCTTATTCTCCCATTACCTCTTGCCTTACACTTCTCTCGAATCCTGAACTGCAGCGGTAATCGGGCATTTCACCAGTTTTCTATTTAAATTAGTTAATTTCACACTGCATTAAACTCTATCACATAGAATGACAGAGATTATCTTTTCCCCTTTATATTTGTCCTGAGATAGAGGTGTGGTTGGCAGAGGCCAGCAGTTCTTATCTACCAGAGTTAAATCACACTGCTGTGGGTCAGGAGTCCCACTGAGGCCAGACCTGTTGAGGACAGCAGATTTCCTTCCTAAAAGCATCTGATTGAATCATATGGATTTTTATGACAAATGATGATTATTTTATTGCCACTATTACTGAAATTAGTTTTCAATTCCAGAATTATGAATTGGATTTGAAGTCTGCTCGCTGCTGTTTGAACCCACTGTTTGATCCCCAGAGCTGGATCCTCTGAAGTGCGAGACCGGAGATATGGCCATTGCACCACCATCTTCTCTGGCAGCACACAAGCAGAAACGATTCTCCTCAGTCTGGACCAGTATTTATGCCCCATACAAGCCTCCTCCCACACTGTTTTGTCTCACTCTATTAGCATATGCTTCTCTTCCTTTCTGTTAGTGAAGTTTCTCCTTCCATTACATATATTTGGTATGTCTCAACCACTTTCCTGTGCTGGTGAATTACACATTCTCACCACTTTTTGGGGGGCAGAAGTTTCTCCAATCATGAACAGTCTGATTGTTTCCGAAAGATTAGATTAGATTAGATTACTTACAGTGTGGAAACAGGCCCTTCGGCCCAACAAGTCCACACCGACCCTCCGAAGAGCAACCCACCCAGACCCATTCCCCTCCACCTAACACTATGGGCAATTTAGCATGGCCAACTCACCTACCCTGCACATCTTTGGACTGTGGGTGGAAACCAGAGCACCCCGAGGAAACCCACGCAGACACGGGGAGAATGTGCAAACTCCACCCAGACAGTTGCCTGAAGCGGGAATTGAATCCAGGTCCATGGTGCTGTGAGGCAGCAGTGCTAACTACTGTGCCACCGTGTCACCCACGGTGTGTTCCCACTTGGATGTTCTAATCCAGAATTCTCTTAAGGGAAACTTGCAGATTGAGTCAGTAGTTAGGAAGGCAAATGCAACAATGGCATTTAGTTTGAGAGGACTTGAATATAAAAGCAGGGATGTACTTCTGAGGCTCTACATGGCTCTGGTCAGACCACATGTGCAGTATTGTGCGCGGTTTTAAGCCGCATTTCTCGGGAAGGATGTACTGGCCCTGGAGCGTGTACAGAGGAGGTTCAAGGGAATGGTCCTCAGAATGTGCAGCGTCACATATGAGGAACGTTTGAGGACTGTGGATCTATACTCGATAGAGTTTAGAAGGATGAGGGGGGATCTGATTGAAACGCGCAGAATACTGAATGGCCTGGACAGAGTGGATGTTAGGAAGATGTTTCCATTGGGAGGAGAGACAAGGACCGGAGGGCACAGCCTCAGAATAAAGGGAAGAGTTTTAGAACAGAAATAAGGAGAAACGTCTTCAGCCAGAGAGTGGGGAACCTATGGTATTCACTGCCTCAGAAGGCTGTGGAAGCCAGGTCATTGAGTGCATTTAAGATGGAGATAGGTAGGTTCTTGAGTATCAAGGTATAAAGAGGATCAAGGGTTACAGGGAGAAATCGGGAGAATGGGGTTGAGAAACTTATCAGCCATGGTTGAATGGTGGATGAGATCGATGGGTTGAATGGCCTAATTTCGGCTTCTATCTTTTATGGTCTTGTAGCTCTGAGTTTCAGTTTCACCCAGAAAACAAAACATCTTCATATTTACTCCCAAGAAACACTCCCACAATCTTGAAGATTTCACTAAATAATGGTTAAGAATGATCAATAACAATACTGGGTCAATGCTGAGTGTTCTACCTGAATAACCGAAAAAGGGAAAAAAGGAAACTCAATCAAGAAATTGCAGATTAGCCCCTCGCTAATTAACTTGGCATTGAGCAGATAGCTCATTGAGATTGGCAAATATCCGTCACAAAAGTAACGATGACAACAAGGTGACACATTTGTAGCATTTAAGTAGGAAAAGGTGAGTGCAGTTATATAAATCAAAGAACTGTGAATGCTGGCAATTTGAAAGTAAAACAGAAATCATTCTGTCAAAGTACCCTATTGTCTGTATGTCCTTGCTTACTGTGGTCTACCTGTGCTGCTTGAAAACAAAGCTTTTCACTGTACTTAGATACACGTGACTACAATCAATCACATCAAATCAGTGAATCAAATCAATTCAAATTGCTGAGGAAACTCAGCAGTCGAGAAGCATCTGTGGACTCAGAAACAGAGTTCATGTTTCGAGTCCGGTGACCCTTCTTCAGAACTGATGGCCTTGTGGAAAAGGTAGTATTTACCTTGATTATAGGGGGTAGGGGTTTGAGGGGGGAATAGCAGGGAAAGGGGTGAGCGGATAGGTGGAGACAGAATGGAATAACCAATTACAACATGGCTATGAAAAAGGTGTTTATGACAAAGCTGGAGAAAGTTTAAAAAGTCATATGAGCAAGCCATTTCATGTTTGAGAATTTATGGTTCAAAATATATTATTGTTTGCCCAATTGTAATGAAATGAACTTTGCGCACATCAGAATTTCTAGTAACATATACATCCTTGACGCGAGGTTATCAGTCCCAAAAGACATTTATCTGATTGAAATCTTGTGCTGAAGCACTCTGCACAGTTTTGTTAATTCTCACATTTTTGCTACTTTTCTTTAACAAGTGTTGCTTTACATGGCAGATTCATGAGGCAGTGAAAACTTGTGACTCTCAAATGCCTTAAGATTTTTGCCAGAAATGGAATACCTTTTAGTGGCTGGCATTAAATGACAGTGTGAACACTACCAGAGGCCACTTGAGAGCTGACAGGCCATTGTTAATTAACCCTTGGAATTGTAAAGCAGCGTGCTGCTTACTCATGGCTTTGCTGTTCTCATAGTTTCCTTCGAGACCTGTTCTCAGTTTCAGTCTTGGCAAAGAATTAATGCGCATGTCCCTTAAGGGCAGATGATAAGACAGCTGAACGAACATGGATAAACTAGTAAACAAAGGATCTTTGCAAACCTGCATGTTCAACATCAATTCCAAAGTTGTCCTTCAGGACATTCCAATTGACCCTGTCAGTCCTCATTCCCCCATCAGAAGCACAGGGCACTGAATTTGCTGTTAGATTTCTGATACCACCCCAGGTTGAAATGCCATTCCGGTGAGACTGATCCAGTGCTTTGTTCTGGTGCCACATTTCTGGATCTCGCGCTGTGGGTCATCCAGTAAGGGGCAGAAGACAGGCCTGGTTGCAATCTCCAATTTGAGGATGTGAATTATCCAGGGAAGAGGAGCATTGACACGTGGGAGAAGGTGTGCGCAGCTTGGCTCATTCCATCTTTGCAACCAAGGAAGACACTATTAATGTGGGAAATGGAGGAAGAGAAAGAGAAGTTAGGCAAAGTAGTTTCCATGCCCCTCACATTTCAATCATAAGTTGGTTGTCAATGCATTGGGTATTGGGTCTTTTCCCTGCAGTACAAATTAACTAAAGCCTGAAGGTATCCAGTTTACTTTACCTCAGCAGTTGCTGTTAGCTGTTGCTTTTAACTGTTAAGGCAGAGACTTTCTGAATTGTGAACCAGTTGCTCTGTGCCTCATATAAGCAAGTGAATGTACCTGGAAAAGCAAGATCAATGACCAAGAAGGCCTGGCACGCCAAAAGGATCATAATAGCTAACCCTATGGAGGGTACCACTGAACCTTGCCTCTAATCAGAACACCCTTTTCTTTTCTCTCTGTGTTATCTGAATGTTTGTTTGGGGGGTGTTTTACAACAGAGTGAGTTGTTTTGACCAGTAGAGTTACATATAAACAGTTAATATTTGTGCACCTATTGCTTGAATCTATTTATTTGTAATCAATAGTACTTCTTGTTAAGTACAGAAATCTGGAACGTGCTCCTGTCAACTTGGGTCTAAAAAGGCAAGCCAATGAGGGAATTTTGCAGACTTTAATGAAATCTTGAATTTTTCTGAAACTCCAGAAATAGTAGAGCTTGATTTCCAGTGCACTACCCCACTGAGATGTGTCATGGTTGTCTGCAGTGTTGTGCTGAGGTTTAATCCGAATGTAAAATATAGTAACTTAATCTACTCACCCCTCAACTCACTGCTATCCATGTGCATGTCCAGCAGTCGCTTAAATGTCCCCAATGACCCTGCTTCCACCACCACCGCTGGCAACGCATTCCATGCATTCACAACTCTCTGTGTAAAGAACCTTAGCCAGCTATTCTTCCAAAAAGAAGGAAATTTGATGCATTATGGTTTACACCATGAGTTATCCAATGTACCTATGACTGCAAACAATTGTTCTCATGCATTGGCAAAACTATTTGCAATTCCAGGTTATTCGAGTCAGTCTCTCTTTTGTGAGACTCGTTCCATGCATAGCAAGCATGTGGTAAAGCAGCTTTTCTTTTACCGTCACTGGTTGGAAGGATGTGCACTCTGGTTTTTTTACTGATATATTCTTAGCTAAATGCTAATTTCCACAGTTTGTTTGCTCGTTCATCATCCAGTATTGCCTCCAAAACAAAGTAAGTCTCCAATGAAATGTTTAAGGTTGTTAGGCTGAGTTTCCAACTTGCTTCTGTTGAGATAAGGGTGCATCTAATATCTGGAATTCAAGATCTTAAGTGTTGCCATTGGATTGGTTTCTCAGATGACTTGGCATTTTTTAAAAATTCTCTTGTGGGACAGAAGTGTGAGCATCTTGGGGTGAACGTCATTCCATCTCGACTTTGCCTTCATGGGTTTCATTTGAAATATCCCCTGGTGTCACTTTACATGGGTCTGTGGAGTTCATCATGTTGCAGGGAGTGCCAGGCATTGATCCAGCACTTCATTTTTGTTTGATATTCTTGAGTTGGTCAGAAATCATCTCTCACTTTCAAGCTTGATGCAACCAAACTGCTCCAAGTTGCTGATAGAATCATCCAAATCTTGTCTGATGTGTCTCCAGTAACAACACTTGATTGGTCAGAATTGTTGTCTGACATCCATGTACAGTAACCTCTATTTTATTAGTAAACCTGTATGTCCTCTTCCTAGCTCAACACAATGTGATTGCAATTAAAACATCGTTTCAGATGGGCTTTCTTTTGTTACATGTGATGACTTCCACAATATTGGCAACTTGGCCTTCATCTGTCAGCCATTGCAGTTGAAGTGCCTTCACTTTTGCAACCTTGGAACCATCTTAACCCCAAAATGCAGCATACTCTCGGTACACAGGGTCAGAGTCAATACTGAGTTGACAGCTGAGAAATTTTACTTTTCATTTTGGGTCTAAAGTCAAGCAAACAGCAGATACCAACCAGATGTGTATCTGATAACACCACTACCGACTGGTGTTTGCCAGACTGTATTTCAGCAAGGTAGCCAATGGGTGGGTCAAGTCTGGAAGCTTTGGAGGAGGGAAGTGATGGTACAGGGAGGGAGAGTGGTGGGGACCTTTGAATGAGCTAGCACACAACCAAGAGGTGTCACTGTACTGCTCTTGAGCCCTCAAAATAAAATTCCTATATCTCCTGTGCCTTTCTGTTCAACAGCTTCCATTGGACCCTTCAAAGAGTCTCTGGTAAAACCACTCAACAAAATAATATAAACTTCACCCAACCGACGACCACAATCACTGAGGAAAGTACTTACTCATGTGGCCCATCTGACCTGCTTGTTTTGAATGTATTCATGGGACCTGGGTGTTGCTGGCTGCCCATCCCTAACACCATTGAGAAAAACTGCCTTCTTGATCCACTTCAGTATTTGGGGTGTCAGGACAGTCAGAACTTTGACCGAGTGACACTGAAGGAACATCAATATAATTCCAAGTCAGGATGGAGTGTGGCTTGGAGGGGAACTTGATGATGGGGCTTGAAGGCTGTGCATCCACTGCTCTTGACTTTCTATGTTTCACCCCCCCCCCACCCCCCGGCCCCCACCCCTCCAGCCCCCAGACCCTTGGTGGGTTGCTGCAGGGCATCATGTAAATGCTGGTGCCACTTTGTGTCATGCTGGAGGGAGTGAATGTTGAAGATGGTAGACTAGGTGCCAGTCCATCAGATTACTTTAACCGGAATGGTATCAAACCTCTTGCATGTTGATTGAGATGCACTCATCTGAGGCAATGGAGAATATTCTATCACATTCACGACATGAACACTTGAACCTGGATAGGTTTTGGGAAGACAGGAGGGGAACTATGTGCTGCAAAATTGCTAGTCTCTGACCTGGTGTTGTAGCCACACTATATATATATATTGGCATGCCAAAAGGTGACCTCTCAGGATATTAATCATGGGGATTCAGCAGTGGTTATGTCATTGACCATCCAGAGGTGATAGTTTGAATCTCTTGTGTCTGGTGGTTGTGGCACCCATGTTACTTGCTACTGATAAGCCCAAGGGTGAATGTTGTACAGGTTGTGTTCCATATTGACACAGAGTACTTCAGTATCTGAGGAATTGTGATGGGTGCTGAGCATTATGCAAATATAAGCAAACATTCCCACTTCTGACCTTAGGATGGAGGGAAAGCCTTTGGTGAAGCAATTGACCACAGCAAATCGGATTTCACATTTTCACCATTTTCTTTCCCACCCTAAACTCCCATGAAGAACACATATCGATCCAATGCAGCCTTGAGTACATTCAATGATCCAGCCTTCCGTGGGAAGGCATTCCAAAGACAAACAACCATCTGAGAGAAGAAATTTCTCCTCACCTCTCAAAGGGTTAGTGCCAGCTGGAGTTCAGTTTGGATAAATGCAAGGTATTACATTTTTTTCAAAACAAACAAGGACAGGATTTATACAGTTAAAAGTGGGGCACTGGGTAATGTTATAGAACAGAGAGACCTTGGGATTCAGGTGCATAATTCTTTGAAGTGTCCATCACATCCCAATAGGGTAGCTAAGGTGGCACTTAGCACACTTGCCGCAGTTGCTCAGACCTTTCAGTATAGGAGTTGGGATTTTGTGTTGAGATTGTACAGGGTGAGACCCCTTCTGGGGTAGTGTGTCCAGTTCTGTTCTCCCTGTGACAGGAAGGAT
Organism: Chiloscyllium plagiosum; assembly: GCF_004010195.1. NCBI lineage: Eukaryota > Metazoa > Chordata > Chondrichthyes > Orectolobiformes > Hemiscylliidae > Chiloscyllium > Chiloscyllium plagiosum. Next base: position 2,783,588 of record NC_057751.1, read on the forward strand.
ATTACTAAACTGGAGAGGGTTCAGAAACGATGTGCCAGAACGTTGCTGGGAATGGAGGGTCTGAGCAATAAAGAGAGGTTGGATAGGCTGGGACCTTGTTCACTGGAACGTGAGAGGTTGAGGGGGTGATCTTATAGATGTTTATAAAATCATGAGGGGTACAGAACATCGAACATTACAGCGCAGTACAGGCCCATCACCCCTCGATGTTGCACCAACCTGTGGAACCAACCGAAGTCCATTTAACCCACACTATTCCATTCTTGTATGCCTATCCACTGACCATTTAAATGCCCTTAAAGTTGGCGAGTGTACTACTGTTTCAGGCAGTGTGTTCCATGCCTCTACTACTCTCTGATAAAGAAACTAATTCTGACATCTGTCCTATATCTATCACCCCTCAATTTAAAGCTATGTCCCCTCGTGTTCGCCATCACCATCCGAGGATAAAGGCTCTCCCTGTCCACCCGATCTAACCCTCTGGTTACCTTGTATGTCTCATTAAGTCACCTCTCAACCGTCTTCTCTCTAATGAAAAGAGCCTCAAGTCCCTCAGCCATTCCTCATAAGACATTCCCTCCATACCAGGCAACAGCCTAGTAAATCTCCTCTGAATGCTTTTCAGAGCTTCCACATCCTTCCCATAATGGGGCAACCAGAACTGTACACAATATTCCAAGTGAAGCCGTACTGGCATTTCGGACAGTTGCAGCATGATCTCATGATTCTGAAACTCAGTCCCTCTATCAATAAAAGCTAAAACACCGTATGCCTTCTTAACAACCCTAGAAACCTGAGTGGCAACTTTCAAGGATCTACATACATGGACACCGAGTTCCCTCTGCTCATCTACACTACCAAGAATCTTACCATTAGCCCAGTACTCTGCATTCCTGTTACTCCTTCCAAAGTGAATCACCTCACACTTTGCCGCATTAAACTCCATTTGCCACCTCTCAGCCCAGCTCTGCAGCTTATCTATGTCTCTCTGTAACCTACAACATCCTTCGTCACTAGCCACAATTCTACCCTCCTTTGTGTCATCCCAAATTTACTAATCCATCCTTCTATGCCCTCATCTATGTCATTTTAAAAAATTGAAAACAACATCTCCCTTGCTGTTTGTTCACTTTGCTACATCTTGATCTTCCAACCTAAGATCCTCTTTTGATCATGTACTTGCATCATTCTTTATTAAGAGCATGATCTTTGTCTTTTTGCCGGTCATCGAGTCACACAGCATGAAAACGGATCTTTCAGTCCAACCAGTCCGAATATAATATAAGATGTGGATGCTTTGGAGAGGGTTCAGAGGAGGTTTACCAGGATGCTGCCTGGACTGGAGGGCTTATCTTATGAAGAGAGGTTGACTGAGCTCAGACTTTTTCCATTGGAGAAAAGGAGGAGGAGAGGGGACCTAATCGAGGTATACATGATAATGAGAGGCATAGATAGAGTCGATAGACAGAGACTATTTCACAGGGAAGAAATTACTAACATGAGGGGTCATAGTTTTAAGCTGGTTGGAGGAAAGTATAGAGGGGATGTCAGAGGCGGGTACTTTACACAGAGAGTTGTGAGAGCATGGAATGCGTTGCCAGCAGCAGTTGTGGAAGCAAGGTCATTGGGGACATTTAAGAGATTGCTGGACATGCATATGGTCACAGAAATTTGAGGGTGCATACATGAGGATCAGTGGTCGGCACAACATGATGGGCTGAAGGGCCTGTTCTGTGCTGTATTGTTCTATGTTCTATGTTCTATGTTCTATCTCCATACTGCAGGCATCCTGTGGCCTCTGAAACCCATCTATATCCTTCACAATTTTACAAACTTCCATCAAGTAACCTGTCAACCTCATTTGTTCCAGTGAAAAAGATTCCACTCTCCTCAATGCTGCCTACCATTGAACATGTAATTCCCTGCCTCAGTCACTCTGCAGTGGCAAATGAGGGTGCGCAGATTTAATCATAGTTTTGCCATCAGTCCATTAACCATTACAAATGCTTGACTTTTCCAGTTGAGTGCCTTTAAATCAGTTCTGGTTTTATTTTTATGATCTTGTGCTTGACCTGCAGGCAGAACTTTGAGTTTGCACACTTTGTCCCTTCCTGCCACCGTTTCCCTGACTGTGACCTTGCCTTATCCTCTTTCATTCATTTTTCACTCTCTCTAACGCCCCATTAATGCAACATGCTAGAATATTGAAAAGCATCCCAATGGTACAGCATCCGTTTTCCCCAGTATTGATATCAGTGCCCCAGGAATCAAAACCATTTCTCCCACAGTAATATTTGGACCATATATTGGACTCTCTGATCTCATTTCCCCTACAGATACTGCTCATGATGAAACCAGTAATCCACAACGTATTAAGGTTCTGCTTTTCAGTGAGCACCACGCTCCTCGTGTTCACTCTGCAGACCCTCTTTCTGAGACCAGTCTGTGTTGTTAATACCTTCAGCTATCACAATGATTGGACCCTCCCAGTTTCTCTTGAACTCAGAGCAGACTTTCCAAATTCAGGCAGGCAATACTGCTTGGTGTTGGCTGCAGAGAACTGCATCTCTACTCCTGACTTCAATATCCCCAACCACCATTTCATTCCTGTTGACTCTCCTGCTTGAATGGCTTCCTGCTTGAATGGTCAATCCCCTCAAACACACTGCAGTCCCCTACTTTCTTGTATACAAAGTTAGAATGGGGGTGCAAGTTTCAAATGAATAATATGAAAATCCCAGAAAACAGTCCTGAGACAACTTAAGGTTTATCAGTACACAAAAAAATGACATCTCAGCTCAGACAATGTATTAAGATGTTAGGCTAGAGCCTGCCTGTTTCCTGACTTTGTGTCAGATTGGTTCTATTTGCAAAATAGGAATTGATAAAATGTCACATGGACTGACTGCCGACAGATTGTGTGCCTTTTGAAGAAAATATCTGCAAATACAAACCTGCAAACGCAAATTCACCACATTGACTTAAATGTGAGTGCGTGTGTGTGTGCTTGATAGAGTATGTGTGTTATGAAGCTGAAGGTGTGTACTGTACCTTGAAGAGAGAGAGAGAGAATGCTGTTCTGAACTGAGAGCTTACAAGCCCCTGTGTCTGTGACAAGATGGCAGTCCCAGAGTGTTCTGAAAAATTAAAAAGATGTAACATTTGGCTATAAAATGGATACCTAAGTTTTGGTTCCTGTTTTGACAACGATTTGAATATAGCCAATCAGTTGAAATTATGCCACAAGATACTAAAACCCAATCAATTTGGAATTTATTATTTTGCCAATATTTAATCAATGAGATGATCCGATGCGGAGTATTAGAATACGGGCATTTTGAAAATTGGTCAGAGCTGGAGAGCTAAATGTCCATCTAACATTGTGCTCTTAAACAATTCAAATAAAAAACCCTCTCGATGAAAGGTACCCTTTCATGTCAAGCCCATTTGCAGTGAAAAGAAAGAAGACGATCCAGGGAGATCATCAGGCAAACTGATGACAGGAGGGAAGGCAAGATTGGTGTAGTTCTGAGATGACATTAATGTAATTTTAACTAGTATCTTAGTGGAACAGCATATTTTTAATAGAATTGGGGAAGATAGTAAGTAGTTAAGAGAAAGGGCCAGCTTGGAATTGTGGATAGTTTTTTTGTCGAATGTTTACTTTGAGAGGTGTAAAAATAAATTGATATTATTTTCTTTAAATAGTGGAATTTGGGAGCTCTCTGTCACTCATATTTTAACAGATTACGAGGTGAGGCCAGCTTTTCTGGGTGTTTCGTTTAATTTAACAATTGCTTCATAACAATGTGTGTGAATTGGCGAAATACACGCCTCCGATAGGGTGTGCGCATGAGTGTATGTGTCT
>NC_057751.1:2787955-2816481 GCF_004010195.1 Chiloscyllium plagiosum
CCTTTGCCTGAATCGTATCTGTTTGAATGATGCCGCCTTCCAAAACAACGCTGCTGACATGGCTTGCTTCTTTCATAACAGTGGTTTCCTGCCCACAGTGGTTGACAGGGCCCTCAACTGCATCCGACCTATCACCCACGCTTCCACCCTTGCACCTTCCCAGCACTCTCAACATCGTGATCACATTCCCCTTGTCCTCTCTTCTCATCCCATCTGCCTCCGCATTCAAAGGATCACTCTCCACCATTTGAGAGAACTCCAGCAGAACAGCACCACTAACCACATCTTTCCCTCACTCCCCCAGTCTGCATTTTGCAGGGATCGTTTCCTCCAGGACATCCTAGTCCATTCATCGACCACTAACACCAGTCCCCCTTCCCCCAGCACCTTCCAATATAACCACAGAAGGTGCAACAACACCTGCCTCTTCACTTCCTGCACACTCACCATCCAAAGGCCGAAACAGTCTTTCCAGGTGAAGCAGCATTTCACCTGCACCTCCTCCAATCTTGTGTATTGTATTCACTGCACCCAATGTGGCCTACTCTATATTGGAGAAACCAAACACAGACTGGGTGACCACTTCCATGCACAAGCATGACCCCAACCTTCTCGTAGCCGGTCATTTTAACACAGTATCCTGCTCACATGCCCCACATGTCTGTCCTTGGCATGCTGCAGTGTTCTCGTGAATGACAGCGCAAACTGGAGGAACAACATCTCATATTCAGACTTTACAGCTTTCTGAACTTAATATCGAGTGCAAAACCTTCAAGTTGTGAACCAACTCAAATTCCTTCCCTTTCTTTTAGCTTTACTTTTCACATTCTCTGTCACCCTCTCTCCCCTCCCCCCACCCCAGTGGGACTATCTGTTCTTCCCAGTCTGGTAGTTTGAAACACCTCACATTCTGATCACCTCGTCTGAACTATCAACATCTTTTCTCCCCCAAGCACTCTACAGCCAATGCAATCCCCCTTTTGCATAAATGCTGTCCCCTGCACAGTTCATTTCATCTCTGATGAGCTCAAAACATGAGCTTGCTCTCTGTTCGTGGATGCTGCCTGACCCACTGTGATCTCCAGCATTTGTGGTTTTCAGCACAGATTCCAGCATCTGCACAAATTTGCTCTGAGGTGAGATCATCACATAAGGTCTTCAAGAGAAAACGCACAGTCCAGAAGATGTTGGGGATGCCAAGTAAGAGAGTGACTGGATATATTCTGCAGGTCAGCCGCAGCTGTGGTGAAAGGAAATGTCGTGTGAGCTTTGGATTGGTGCTCCTGAGTCACAGTTCTTATAGAAATTTACCAACCTAAAACAAGAATCGGCTTTCGTGGAATGAAACATCCCATGACGCTTCACCACAGCAATTATTGGAAACAATTTGGTGCCAAGTCACACAAAGAGCTTTTCAGGCAAAGGTCTTGTATGAATATTGTGTCTTTAACAACCTCATGATGTCTCATAGTGCTTCAGGGAAATGGAAATAATTGTTCCCGTGCAGAGAAGAAATATCCAGTAATTAGGACACAGCGAATGCCCACAAACAGCAGTGTAATAAATGGCCAAATAATAAAAAAGTTGAGCCACGTTTCCAATGACTAATCCCTGAGTGCTGTAACGAAAAACCAAGAGTAATTTTTAGAAGACTTTGTCCCAGCTTGAAACTTTGCCTGCTGTCATGAAATAATGGATAATTCAGAATCCACTCTGTGTTCATATACCACAATTGAAATCTTGCAAACAGTTCACCCAAATTGGACACAGAATAGCTGAAAATTTACCTCCAAATGTTTTTCATCACGTCAAAACTCCTTGCTGAAAAACGGAACTCAGGAGAAATGCCTTCAGGTAATAAGGCCCGAAGTGGCACGATGGCTCAGTGGTCAGCACTGCTGCCTCACAGCGCCAGAGACCCGGGTTCAATTCCCACCTCAGGCAAACATCTGTGTGGAGTTTGCACATTCTCCCCGTGGCTGCATGGGTTTTCTCTGGGTACTCCAGTTTCCTCCCACAGTCCAAAAATGTGCAGGATAGGTGAGTTGGCCATGCTAAATTGCCCGTAGTGTCAGGTGAAGGTGTAAATGTAGGGGAATGGGTTTGGGTGGGTTGCTTTTCGGAGGGGTCTGTGTGGACTTGTTGGGCCGAAGGGCCTGTTTCCACACTGTAAGTGATCTAATCTAAAGATATAGAAACAGAATTCGGCCATTTAGCCAACCAAGTCTGCTCTACCATTTGGTCATGACTGATATATTTCTCAATCCCATTCTCTTGGTTCTTCCTGTACCCCTCGATCCATCTACTAATCAAGAATGCATCTATGTCTGTCTTAAATTACTTGGCCTCCAAACCTTCTGCAGCAACGAGATTCTCAGATTCACCACCTTCTGACTCAAGAAATTCTTCCTCATCACAGTTAGAAAATGTTGTCCATTCTCTCTGAGGTTGTGCCCTTGGGCGCTACTCTCTCCTGCCAGTGGAAACATCTTCTCCATGTCTGGTCTATCCAGGCTTCTCAGTATTCTGTAAGTTTCAATCAGACCCCCCATCATCCTTCTAAACTCCATTGATTACAGACTCAGAGACCTCAACTCCTCATCACATGACAAGCCCTTGATCTCCAGGGTGATTCTTGTGAGCCTTCTCTGGATCCCTCCGAGGCCAACACATCCTTCCTTAGATACGGGCCCGCAATTGTTCAGAATGTTCCAAATCGCTCGAGACTGATTAGATTGAGGGCAACAGGGATTGGTTTAGATGCATTGCATTGTCCGAAAGAATGGGGGCTGCAGTTTAGTTAGTGATCTTGAAATGTGATAAAGATTCATAACAGCTTGGGAGAAATTTTAGGGCAATAGGCAACCACAGTCAATTCAAATGAAGTGAAGAAAAAAACAGACTGGTATTCATGTAACATCCTCCTCGACCTCAAGGCCGACCAAAGTAACAATGAGCACTTCTTACGTTGAGTCATTGCTGCAGTGTTGAAGTGGGATTGCTATTTCGAGCAGCTGCCACATACAATAGGCATAATGGCCTGCTTCATCACCAATCCTGATGAAGGGCTCCAGTCCAAAATGTCAATTTTCCTGCTCCTCGGATGCTGCCTGACCTGCTGTGCACCACACCCTCGACTCCAATCTCCAGCATCTGCAGATCTCACTGTCTACCTGCTGAATTTTTATGTTTATGGCTCACACTGTGACATCTGTGCATCCTTCTCACAGCTCACCCCTCCAGGCTGAGTGAGTGGGCAAATACATGGCAGGTGCTGTATCATGTTGATAAGTGTAAAGCTGTTCACTTTTTTTGCAAAAATGGGATGGCAGATTTAATAGTTGAATGGCTGTAAATTGAGGGAGGGAAATGTGCAACAAAAGCTGTCACTGAAGGTAAACATGTGGGTGCAAGAGGTTATCGAGAAGATAAATGGTGTACGCTGGTCTGGTTAGTGAGAGCATTCTCACTATGAAGCACCCAAGGCAGAGCGCAGATTCCAGAGCTTGTTCACAAACCCAATTTGTGCTCCTATTAGATGGGTGAAATGAGTATTGATCCATCTGCTTCTTCAGTACTTCATCCGTAATGCTGCTTCATGGAATGTGTTCCACTGATAATCTTGTAAAGTAGCATCTGGACCAATTCCTTTGTCTGGTGCCTGCTAAGTTGCAGATCACATTAGATTGATCTCCTTGACAATTACTGCTGAATGGACACAGTACATTAGCTTCAAATTACTTCCCTGATTATGTGCCAAGCTGATTACGATATCTTCTGGAAACATTGGCCCTCGGAAGAGAGTTTTTGTGGTGCAGTGGACGTGACCTTTCTTCTGAGCCAGGGACCTGGGTTCAAATCCTATTGACTCGGGTATTGTGTCATAACATTCCCGAACATGGTGATCAGAAAATATCAACCCACCCAAAGGACAAACTGCAAAGACCTCATTTTAAATAAAAGACCATTATCTCTCTCATTTCTGGCTTGAACAGAGGATTATGTGGAACTACTGCACAGAAACAGGCCATTCCATCCTTTTGGTCCATGCAGGTGTTTAATATGGGCCTCTGCTCGTTCCTCTTTATCTGACCTGATGAATATATTCTTCTATTTCCTTCTCCCTCATGCGTTTACATAGAAATATAGAAAATAGAAGCAGAAGTAGACCATTACAGCCCTCAAGCCTGATCTGCCATCCAATATGATCATGGCTGATCACTGAGCTCAATTCCTTAATCCCACCCTCCCCATTATCCCTTGAACGCTTTAGCCACAAGAACTACATCTACATCCTTCCTGAAAACACATAGATTAGATTACTTACAGTGTGGAAACAGGCCCTTTGGCCCAACAAGTCCACACCGATCCACCAAAGCGCAACCCACCCAGACCCATTCCCTTACATTTGCCCCTTCACCTAACACTACGGGCAATTTCCCATGGCCAATTCACCTAACCTGCACATTTTTGGACTGTGGGGGGAAACCGAAGGAAACCCACGCAGACACGGGGAGAATGTGCAAACTCCATACAGACAGTTGCCCGAGGTGGGAAATGAACCTGGGACCCTGGTGCTGTGAGGCAGCAGTGCTAACCACTGTGCCACCATGCTGCCCATAGTGTTTTGATTATGGTCACTTCCTGTGACAGTGAACTCCACAGCTCACCACTCTCTGGGTAAAGAAATTTCTTCTTATTCAAGCCTAAAAGATTTACCCCTGATCCTAAGACTATGACCGTTGGTTCTGGAACCCCACCATCGGGGCCATCCTTCCTATGTTTATCCAGTCTCGAATTTTCAAAAGAATGTTTCTGAAAAGGGGCACTGGACCCAAAATGTTAACTCTGACTTCTCTTCACACACAGTGCCAGACCTGTTGAGTTTCTCCAACAATATCTGTTTTTGTAGAATTCTATCGGTACATCTTTCTTTGAGATCACCACCCACCCAACCCCTGAACATTATTCTAAATTCCAATAAATATTCCTAACCAACTCAATCTCTCCTATGTCAGTCTTGTGTTATGACACAGAGGTGAACCCTCTGCTAATTAAACCAAACATCCAGAAAAGCTCACCTCATCTTGTAATCTGTTAAATTATGAGTGACAGAGAAGTCCCAAATTCCATTATTTAAAAAAATCAATGTATTCTTTAACTCTAAAAGTGAACATTAAACAACAACTATTGACAACTCTAAACCCCCCTTTCTCTTAACTGCTTATAACCTGCCTCCAACTCTTTAACAATATACTGTTCCAATAAAATTACATCAACTTAATTTCAAAACCATAAAGCAGCTGTCATCTTCGGCGCATTTCTTTTTCCAGCTGAAGGTCTCCCTGGATCATCTTCTTGCTTTTTATATTTTTTTTCATATGTTTTCAGGTGTTTCACATGAAAAGGTGCCTTTGATAGAAAATGTTTCCTAATTTATTGGATCTTTGTTGATGGCAGTTGCTCAGTCGGATTTTCAAAATATCTGCCTTTTTTATATCCCCAATACCAGGTTGTGTCACTGGTTCGATGTTGGCAAAACAATAAATTCAAACTTTAGGTTTTAGTATCCTGGGGCATAATTAAACTGGTTAAATTTGAATTGTTGTCAAAACAGCAAGCAACTCAGGTATCCATTTCACAGCCAAATATTCCATATTTTCAATTTTTAGGCCACTTTGAGACTGCTTTTGTAACCTCTCAGTTCTGAACAGCATTCACTCTCTCTTAAAGGCATAGTACACACCTTCAACTTCATAACACTATAAAGAAAGGTAAGGTGGATTATGAGAGTAAACTAGCTCAGAATATAAAACCAGTTGGTAAAAGTTTCTACAGATACATTAAATGCAAAAGAGTAGCTCAGGTAAACATTTGTCCTTTCGAGAATGAAAAGGGAGATTTAATCATGGGAAATGAGAAATGGCTGAGGCGTTGAACAAGTATACTGTGTTGGTCTTCACAGTGGAAGTTGCAAGTAACAAGTCAATAATTGATGACAAGGAGGCTCTGGTAGGTGAGGACCTAGAAAGAATCATTATCACTGAAGAGGTAATTTTGGGCAAGCTGATGAGGCTAAAGGTAGACAAGTCTCCTGGCCCTGAGGGAATGCATTCCAGGGTACTGAAAGACATGGCAGAGGAAATAACAAATGTGCTAATGGTAATTGACTCAAATTTGCTGGGCTCTGCGCCGGTTCTGGCAGATTGGAAACTGCAAATGTGACACCATGGTTTAAAGAAGAAGGTAGACTAAAGGCAGGTAACTATAGGCCCATTAGCTTGATTTCCCTGTGAAAGATGCTTGATTCCATCACTTCGTAAGAAATAGCAAAACATCTGGATAGAAATTAATCCATTGGGCAGACACAACATGTGTTCATGAATGGCAGGTCATGTTTCACTCATTTACTGGAATTCTTTAAGGACATTGTGACTGTGGTGGACGATGGGGGAACTGTATCTGGGTGTAGTGTATTTGGATTTCCAGAAAGTTGTATTTGACAAAGGTTTACAGCATAAGATGAATGTTCACAGAGTTTCAGGAAATGTATTAGCATGGAGAGAGGATTGGTTAACTAACAGAAGCAAAGCATGGGGATAAATGGGTGTTTTTCTAGTTCAAAATCAGTGGCTAGTGATGTGCTTCAGGAATCAGTGTTGGGACTGCAGTTGTTGACAATTTACATTTGATGATTTGGAGTTGGGGCCCATGTGTAGTGTATCAGAATTGACAGATGAGTAGCAGAGCAAAGTGTGCAGACGACATTGAAAGTCTGCAGAGGCATATTGAGAGGTTAAGTCAGTGGGAATGGGTCTGCCAGGTGGAGTACAACGTTAGTAAATGTGAGGTCATCCATTTTAGGAGGAATAACAGCAAAATGGACTATTATTTAAATGGTGAAAAATTGTGTCATGCTGCTGTGCAGAGAGACCTTGATGTCCTTGTGCTTGAATCACAAAACGTTGGTTTGCAGGTAATTAAGAAGGCAAATGGAATATTGTCCTTCATTGCTAGGGTGGATGGAATTGAAAAACATGGAAGTTATGCTGCAGCTGATGAGGCCACATCTGAAGTACTGGGTACAGTTTTGGTCTCCTTACTTGAGAAAGGATGTACTGGCTTTGGAAAGGGTATAGTGGAGGTTCATTATATTGATTCCAGAGTTGAGAGGATTGGCTTCTGAGCAGAGATCAATCAGACTGGGAATATACTCATTGGATTTTAGAAGAATGAGGGGGGATCTGAAAGAAAAATACAAAATTATGAAGGGAATAGATGCAATAGAAGCAGGGAGGCTGTTTTCACCGGAGGGTGAAACTAGAGCTGGGGGGAGGAGCCTCAAAATAAGAGGGAGCAGATTTAAGGTTGAGTTGAGGATGAACCTCTCCCAAATGTTTGTCTATCTGGAATTCCCTGCCCAGTGAAGCAATTGAAATGACCTCATTGAATGTTTTTATGGCAAAGATAGATTTTTGAACAGTAAAGGAATTAAGGGTCATGGTGAGCAGGCGGGTAAGTGGAGCTGAGTCCTTGAAAAGATCAGCCATGACCTAATGGAATGGTGGGGCAGGCTCGAGGGGACAGATGGCTTCCTCCTGCACCGATTTCTTATGTTGTTACATTCAAACAGTTGAAATTTGGGGGGAAAGCCCAAGGACAATTCTCACAGTGGAAAATTGTTTTGAGAATGGAAAATAACGGAAGTTAACGTTAGGAAGCTACAAAACACTATGATTAGTTTCAAGAGTTTAATACAGACTAAAGAGACCAATTAATGTAACAGAGTGAGGGTTTTCACTTCTTGATAAAAGCAGTAATACAGGCATATTCTCTTTCAGCATTTAAGCCTTAAATATCTGTGAAGTGAAAATATTTTTAACTTTATAATCTTTCATCGTTGATATCATAAACACTCTTTTAAAACATGGAATTTTGATGTGTCAGTCTTTCAACTGATAACTGGAAGTTAGCATTTCTCATGTGCTGTTATCAGTCTTCATGGAGATTCGAACAGTCCTTTGATGCTGTCTGCTCTCTCAGTCTCTACATTTCTCCTTCTTGATGTCTCAGAAATCAATCTTTTCCCAAACCCCTTTCCCTGACAGAGGGGCAATCTGAGGTAGAAATAATTGGGTCTGGACAAATTGTCAAAAATTTAACTTTGAAACACATACAAAGAACAGAATTGCTCACAAAATGTGTGATGAGATGGTGATTAAATATAAGCAATTCTAGAGTATTTTCTACTGCCATCTCTCTGCACATCACAGTCATTAGAAAGGGCACCTTTGTATTGAATAAATAATTTGTCCAATCTCTGAAGTACTTTTATTTTGAATAATAGAACCCAGTAACATTATCAGAGCACTTCAATATCAGAATATTGTTATTGACCCTCAAGCACATTTGTTAATGTAACAGCCAGCTGTCACATAGTAAGATTGCAGAAACAGCGAAAGGGAAGATTGACAAGTTAATCCACTTTTCCTGGCTGATGTTTGGCCAGGGCATTGGGAGTGCTCCCTGCTTTTACAAAGGGAATCTTGGTTGTTGGACAACTGGATGAAAGGTTGCAATAAATAGATGGTGTCTTAATCTTGTGGGCGGCACGGTGGCACAGTGGTTAGCACTGCTGCCTCGTAGCGCCAGAGACCCGGGTTCAATTCCCGACTCAGGCGGGGCCGAAGGGCCTGTTTCCACACTGTAATCTAATCTAATCTAATATCGGCTTTTGAAGGAGTTAGACTGCTTTTCCAAATCAGAGGATTGTGTTATGGAGTAGACCAGACCACTCAAAACGTTCTTAAGCAGACAGCCCAGGCCAGAACTTTGTAATTTGTTTTGGTAAGTGTACAGTGAAAATTACCCAGACTGAGGTAGCTCGGTTGACTACTAGATTTTAAAACAGACAGAAATTTACTCACAAAATTACACAATGACACACATAGAACAGAATAAAGAGCCCCTACAGAATTCAGTCTATCCAAACTAGATTTAAGTATGCTCTTCTGAACATATGCAACAGTCCCAATAAACAAACCTCCTGAAAGATCAGGAAAAAAAATGGCACAGACACTTACAGGTTGAAGTTCGAAGGCCAGAAGGAGAGAGAGAGTTTCCACGTAGCTCACTGTTGAACTCCCAACTAGTTCTGGACTGAACTGCTCATCTAGAGAACTGACCACTCTCCTTCCATAATACAGGTCACTTCCAAAACATGACCACTCTGAAAAAATATCGAGGACACAGTCTCCATGAGAAAAGGAACAGCTTTTAAAAAAAAGGGACCAGCTTTGCGACAATTGATATACAAGGACTGTTGACTCAGCAGGTTGAATGCTCCCTGGGACTTAGGAGAATGAATGATAATCTTTTACGAACAAAAATTTGTTTTGGGGGCAGATGGGATGGATGCTGGGAGAATGTTTTCCTTGGCTGGGGTATTCTGAACGTGGATCATAGTTTGTCGACAAAGAAATTGGCAATTTATGACCAAGTAGAGGAAGAATTTAATCTCTGAGAGTGGAAGAAGGCTGTCAAAGCTGGGTCATTAAGTATATCCAAGTCTGATATTTTTATTCAGGAAGAGAATCAAGGCTTCTGGGGTAAATGCGAGAAGGTAATCTTGAGCGTTATCAAATCAACCATGACCTAATTTCATGGCAAAGCACACTTGATGGGCTGAACGGCCAACTTCTGTTCCTGTGCCTCGTGGTCTTTTGGTCTGATTGCAGCCTGAGAGAACATAAGGTCTTTTATCCTTTTGATATTGTCATTTTCAAATGACAGTGTCATTTTCTCTTGAAATTCCAATCAAATTTATTAGGTATTCTCCTTTATTTAAAATCTCTTGCCTGGAAATGTACGCATCTTCTCTGCACTTCGTCTATTGACGCCTTTCATAATTTTCAAAGTCAACCACAGTCTGTTCTTCTCCAGAAACAAGAATTCCAACTTATTCAAACTTTCCTGATGAGAAAAGTCTCTCAGTTTCAGTCTGATATGGATAAATCTCTGAAATTGCTCCATTTTCTCCATATTACTTTATCAACGTGAAGATCAGATGTGTTCACAACAGCTCTGGGTGTTTCTTGAAGGAGTTTCTATACAGTATCAACATGATGTGGCAGGACAGTGGCTCAGTGGTTAGCACGGCTGCCTCACAGTGCCAGGGACTGGGGTTGGAATCCACTCTCGGGCAACTGTGTGGAGTTTGTGTGGGTTTCCTCCCACAGTCCAAATGTGTGCAAGTTAGGTGGTTTGGCTGTGCTAAATCGCCTATAGCGTCCAGGGAAATGCAGAGATAGGGTGGTGGTGGTGGAGTTGGGGGGGTGGGGAGCGCGGATTGGGTTGGGGAGGGGCCTGAGGCTGAGTGGGATGCCCTTTGGAGAGTCAGTATGGACTCGGTGGGCCGAATGGCTTGCTTCCACACTCTAGGGATGCTATGAAACATCTCCACTTTGCAATTTTATCTCTCCAGAGAGAAACTCCACTGCACGGTTTGGCCTTAGTAACCGGTGTTGCTGTTTTTGTTAATCTCTGTATCTTCACCAACAGCCCCCCTTTGCTCCCCAAACCAATTTTGACTCTTATACTCCAGGAAATATCTAGCCTATCAGTTATTTGCACCAAAAAACACCAGCTTGCATTTATCTCCATTGATCTGAATTTTCGGTGTTGTTCTCTATATTAAGTTGGTTGAATAGATTTTTGTTGGGATGGAACCAAACAGGTTTATTTTACTAACTAGGAAAACCAGCATTTATTGTCCATCTCTATTTGTCCTTGAAAATCTGGTGATGAGCTATCTACTTTTTTTGACCTCCACAGTCCACATGATACAGGTTGTTGAAGGAACGGCAATGTATTTCCAAGTCAGGATGGTGATTGGAGTGAAGGGGAACATGCAGGCAATTGTCATCCCAAATATCTACTGGCCTTGTCTTTCTAGATGGAAGTGGTTGTGGATTTTGGAAAGTGCTGTTTAAGGATTTTTGAATGACTGTGGTGCCAATCAAGCAGGCTGCTCTGTTCTGGATGGTGTCAAGCTTCTTGAGTGTTATTGGAGCTGCACCCATCCGGGCAAGAGGGAATATTTCATCACAGTCCTAACGTGTGCCTTGTAGGTGGTGGACAGGCTTTGCGGAGTCAGATTGTGAGGTATTCACACCTCTGGCTTGCTCTTGTAGCCAATATGTTTATGTGGTGAGTCCAGTTGCATTTCACATCACTGGTAAACCTCAGAATGTTGACAGTGGGGGATTCAGTGTTGGTTGCACGACTGAATGTCAGGGGCAGTGGTTAAATAGTCTCTAATTGGCAATGGTCATTGACAGGTGTTTGTGTGGCTTGCATGTTACTTACCACTTGTCAGAGCAAGCCTGGGTATTGTCCAGATCTTGTTGCAATTGAACATGGATTTTTTCAGCATCTGAGGAACCTCCCCATTTCTGGGCTTATGGTAGAGAGAAGGTCATTGATACAGCTGCTGAAGATAGTTGGGCCTAGAACACTACCCTGAAGAACTCCCTGCAGAGATGTCCTGCAGAGCTGAGACCAACTACCACAATCATCTTCCTATGCATCAAGTATGACTCCAACCAGTGTTGGGCTTCCCCCGATATCCATTGGTTCCAATTTTGCTTGGGCTTCTTGATGCCACACTCAAAAGCATACCTTAATGTCAAGGGTGAACATGCTGACTTCACCTCTTGTACTCAGCGCTTTTGTTCATGTTTGATCCAAGGTTGTAATGAGGTCAGGAGCTGAGTGACCCTGGTGGAACCCAATCTGAGCATTAGTGAGCAGGTTACAACTGAGCAAGTGCTGCTGATAGCACCATTATTGATGATTGAGAGGAGACGGATGGGATAATAATTGGCTAGGTTGGATATGTCCTGCCTTTGGTGTACAGGACAGTTGTACACCTGGGCAATTTTCCACATTGTCAGGTAGATGTCAGCATTGCAACTCCAGTGGAACACCATTCTCTGTGACTACCTGGTCAGGTCCGCGCCCCCCAACAACCCACCCCCCCATCCTGGCACCTCCTCTGCCACCGCAGGAATTGCAAAACCTGGACCCACACCTCCTCCTTCACCTCCATCAACGGCCCCAAAGGACTTTCCACATCCATTGAAGTTTCACTTGCACATCCACAAATGTCATTTATTGTATCCGTTGCTCCCGATGCGGTCTCCTCTACATTGGGGAGACTGGATGCCTTCTTACAGAGCACTTTAGGGAACATCCCAGAGACACCCGCACTAATCAACCACACCGCCCCGTGGCCCAACATTTCAACTCCTCCCACTCTTGCCCTGTGGCCGAACATTTCAACTCCCCCTCCCACTCTGCCTCGGACATGCAGGTCCTGGGCCTCCCCCACTGCCACTCCTTCACCATCTGACGCCTGGAGGAAGAATGCCTCATCTTCCGCCTCGGAACACTTCAACCCCAGGGCATCAATGTGGACTTGATCAGTTTCCTCATTTCCCCACCCCCCATCTTACCCTTATTCCAACCTGTCAGCTCAGCACCATCCTCATGACCTGTCCTACCTGCCAATCTTTCTTCCCACCTATCCACTTCACCCTCCTCTCTGACATATCACCTTCATCCCTAGCTCCATCCTCTTGTCGCACTCTTAGCTCCCTTCTCCTCAGCCTCACCCCCACCCACCTCCCATTTATCTCTCCACTCTGGTAGCTCCCAGCCTCATTCCTGATGAAGGGCTCCGACCTTTTTCCTGCTCCTCGGATGCTGCCTGACCTGCTGTGCTTTTCCAGCACCACTCTGATCTTGACTCCACTGCAACAGCTTGACTAAGGGTGGGACAAGTTCTGATATCGTACAGACTGAATCAAATTGGCTGAAAACTGGTATCGGTGATGCTGGGACCACTGGAGAAGGCCATGCTGGATTATACACAAGGCACTCCTGGCTGAAGATTGCTATAAATGCTTCAGCCTTACCTTTTGTACTGATGTGTTGGGATCCTCCATCGTTGTGGATGGGGCTATTTGAGAAACCACCTCCGCCAGTGAGTTGTTTCATTGACCACCAATGTTCACGACTGGATGTAATAGGATTGCAGAGCCTAGATCTGATACTTCGGTTGTGGGGTCACTGAGCTCGACCTATCACTTGGTGCTTATGCTGGTTTTATTCATTCATTCATGGGATGATGGCTTCACTGGCTCAGCCAGTTTGGCAAGCAAGTAGTCCTGTTTGGTAGCTTCACCAAGTTGACACCTCATTGGCTTGATTTAGATGGACCTTTATTCATTCTTTCCTGTTCACGCTGTGTATTCTGTTGTTACAAAGTTGCAAGTGTATATATCCACTTTAAAATAGAGAGTGTTTTCTGAATTTTGGAGTGAAATTAAAGTGCCCACTCAGCTGCCCAAATGAAACAGCGAAGAGAAGGGCTGTTCCAAAACAGATACATGTAACAACTGGCTGTTAATGGATACCTGAGTTTTGGTTGCTGTTTTGAAAGCAATTCCAATTTAACGAATTAATTTAAATTATGCCCAGGATACTAAAACCCAATGAGTTTGAGTTTTTTTTTGACAACATCAGATCAATGAGAGAATACGATATCAGGGCAGTGTGAGAAAACGCGGACATTTTGAAAATTGGTCAGAGGAACTGCCATTGAACAGCTGTTAAGCTGGAGAGTTAACTGCCCATCGAATATCACGCTCCCAACAAAACAAGAAGACACTCTCTCTATCAGAAGGTACCTTTTCCTGTACAAGCATTAAAAAGAAAGAGACCCAGAGAGATCAACAGATGGAAGATTGAAGACAGCTGAGCAGACAGAGACAGTGTGGACTTGAGATGAAGTTAATGTAATGTTTAATAAGTGTGTTATTGCATGTTAATAGGATTGTGTTCAGTTTGGTTTGTTAATAGGTTTGTGTAGTGTTCACTGTTCGAGTTTGGAAAATAAATTGTTATTTTTCTTTAAATGGTGGGAATTAGGAGTTCTCTGTCACTCACTCATATTTTAACAGATTACAAGACGAGGCGAGTTTTTTCTGGGTTTTTGGTTTTAATTAACAGAAAGTTCAACCTCTGCGTCATAACACTATACTCCCCAAGGCCTACCAACCCTTCTGTATCTCAGACAAAAGTGATTACTTATTCATTTCACGGTCTATACAATATACCACAGCCTCCCTTATCCAGCCTTATCATGCCCTGTATCTTTTTAAAGTGCTGCCCTGTATCTTTTTAAAGTGCTGACAACTGAACGGGATGGTGGAGGGGTGTTGTGTTAGGTCCCTGGACTGATGAACCAGGTCGAATCCTCACGCTGCAAGTAGGTAATATTCCAAATGCTTTCAATCTGAAAACGGTAGACAAATCAAGGAGCTTCTTGGTCTGTCTGGCTTGAAACACTGTGCTCCTCTCAGCGGTGCAAGATAACCACAGGAAGTAACAAAATCGAAATTTGAGAGAATAGGGTCAGGATGGTAGCTTGAGGAAGGGTGTGTAGAACTCAAGTGCAGGAAAACACTGATGTAGGTTGAACACTGGTTGGACCAAGTATCCTGGCCCTGCCATGTAACCTTCTCAGTACTCAAGAAACATGCCCTCCCAATACTACCTCAGATCATACCCCAGACTGACCACTCTGATTCCCTTGATCAGTTTACTGAAAATGTCCCCATATCAGCTTTATCACTGAGCTTGATGAAACTTGAGGCACTTGTCTTCAGTTCATTCAGAAGTTGGAGAGAAACTAATTCATCTGGTGTAGGAATTAAGAAGATGGTACAGCGTGAAAGTGAAAATGGGAGGCAGAGGGAGATCGTGGGACCGACAGACAGAGGAGTCTCAGAAATGTCAGTACATTCCAAACTGAAAGGATAATGCAAGCATGATCTTCAGCCAGAAATCTCTGGGTAAGTTTGTTTGGAAAAATACACTGTACTGCCTCACTGTAGAAGCATGCTCGAAATGAAGCCCACTATTCCGGGAATGGCCATGCAAATTAAAGATTTTTAAAAGTCCATAAAATTCACCAATTTACCTGTCTTTTAGGCTTAAGCTAACAGAGGACATGGACCAGGTTCCTGTACATAACATAAATTGCTATTTATTACAAATAAATAAATTGGAAATAGAGATAATCATTGACTCCCCCTCTACACACAAGTGTATACACATACAGACAGAGAGAAATGTCGATTGTGTTGGGTGGAAAGAAAGACTGAAAGACAGTTCCAAGGTCCCTGTTCCCAGGGGTTGACTGACGTGGTACTTTGAGCTTGTCAGCATGTGTCACTTCTGCATGTTCCTTCTCCAGATATTTTCACTTGTTTGTAGAAGGTACAAGGTGGCTGGTTCACATTTAGAAAGTATCTGGCTGACTGGTTAGGAACCATGGCTTACAACAGCTGCTGGGGGAGAAATGAACTTGCTTCCTTCAGGCTTAACGTAATTTATGCTGCCCTTGTGAAGAACTGATGGCTTCTCCCAAACATTCACAACCCCAAGCTGTTCAGCTGCCGAGAAGCCAATCAGATAGTTGTTTGCGAGCAGAAAGCTGCTGTCAGCAAAATTGGTCACGAGACCAGAGACTAATCAGCCATGAATGTTACCAGGCAAACCTTGCACACAGTCCTCTGGCTTCAGCTCGAACAAGCAACTATCTAGTGTCAGCAGCACTTTGCATGGGTGTCAGGTGACTTGTTGGTAAAAACTGCAGCAATCCTTCATCCATCCTGGGTTTTTAAAACTGTTCTTTTCCAATTTCAGCCCGCAATTAAAAATGCAGAAAAATAACCCCAAGGCAATTGCATGGATTTCTTCCAATGCAAACGTTTAAGCCGAGATCTAATAAAAGTGCTAAAATATTTAATAACTTTTCATACGGTTGATGGGAGAAATTATTTTACCTCGTGTCTGAGTCCAGACGGAAGCGGAAGTTTGAAATTCCCATGGAGAGTACAGAGAGGTTTGGAAATGGCATGTTTCACAAACTAAAACTAGGTCAGAGATATGGAGCACAAAGGAAGGAGGGGTTGCTGTTCCACTTCCAGAGCTGGTGAGTGTTCTTTTGTTCTCCAAACTTGGAAATTGTATCTTGCAATTCTTTGGGCAAAGGAGTAAAATC
This sequence comes from Chiloscyllium plagiosum, assembly GCF_004010195.1. Lineage (NCBI taxonomy): Eukaryota > Metazoa > Chordata > Chondrichthyes > Orectolobiformes > Hemiscylliidae > Chiloscyllium > Chiloscyllium plagiosum. The sequence goes on from NC_057751.1 coordinate 2,804,088, forward strand.
ATAAATAAGGAAGTCACAGCTGCTGTGCTGTGACTGTGACAGGCAACAGAATGCACTGCAGATCCAGACAACCACTGAGTTTGCAGCAGGAACAACTTCAGCTGAGAGTTGCTGAACGGGAGCCTTTCTTCCCGACGTTACATGCCAGAAGGGAGAAGAGAGTTACCTGAATAACTTGTTCTGAGAGGCAGTCACATCCCTCAGTGAAGCAGAATTTTCAGGTTGATGATTGTTTGTGGAGATGAGCCTGTCACTGCAAGTCAGGCCAGTGTGAGGATTGAGGAAGCAGTGATGGAGGAGCCTCAGCCTTGACTGTGACCAACAGTAGAAGGATGGCAGGGTGAATGAGTGAACTTAACATGGCACCATTGTGCAGGTTGCCATTCAAGTTCAGAACATGAAATGGAATGTGACAGGGACAGGGGACAGAGAGAAAATGCTCGTTCCTGCAGTCATCACCAACAGTTCTGCTGGTCACATTGTCTTTTGGCTGCCAGGGTTAAGGACATCTGCTTGTAATAACAGATGTGCCATCTCCTGCAACCACCTTGAGTGACAGCAACAGGACAGGAAGAGTTCGACTGCCTCATGCAACTTCACCCCCAGGGTCCAGCAGTTCTCATCGCCACAGTCCCTGAGTTCGGCCTAGTGCAATACCCAACATACAGGATCGTCGAAAGTTTTCATGAAGATCTGTAGCTCAGGAGCTGATTGGATTCGTTGTTGATCTGTTCTCTGAGCTGGTAGGTTTGTTGGCAGACATTTTGTCCCCTCTCTCGGTGACATCATCAGTGCTGTGTTGCCTCCTGTGAAGCACTGCTGTACTGTTCCACTCACTAGGACAGGCCGAGTAAAAAACAGGGAAGGAATTCCTGGAATCATGGGACTCATCTTCCGACTCTATCAGCAAACACATTGACCTGCAGCCGATATACAAACCGCTGCACTGGAAAACCAGAACTAGCACCGATCGGAAACAGGTCAAACAGAACCACATCAACTCAGAGCAAAACAGGACAGCAGTGCTTCACAGGAGGCAACACAGCACTGATGATGTCACCAAGAAAGGGGACAAAATGTCTGCCAACAAACCTACCAGCTCAGAGAACAGACTAACAACGAATCCAGACAGGACAGTGCCCAAACAGACAATGTCCGTAATTCTGGAAAAGCTGCATACAAAGGTGGGATACTAGAGACAGCTTCTACAGCATTATTTCTGAGTCTGTCTGAGGGACAAGTTGCCCATACCTTCTACAGCAGACTATCCAGACCCACTGAATAAGGCAAAAAAATTGCAAAAGGAGCGGGGAGACGCAAATGGCATACCTTTATTGCAACATCAGCAGAGGCTGAATAGTTCAGTGTGTCCACTGCTCCTCATAACTTTGGGACAGTCTTTCTAGAAAGCCTTCACCATTCTATCTACATCCTCAGTCCCCACACCTGTATTGTGTCTACCTGGAGCGAAGATGGTGTTAGCCTGTGGTGACAGAGCATTTTACATTGCTCATTGTTTGCTGGGAGAACACATTTATTTGAAGACCACAAGGAACAAGAATGTGGAACTGTTTTGGATACTCTGGGATTCAAAAAGGCTTCACCATTATTTTGAAGGGAGAGGTGAAACATGTAATGTGAGCTGTGACTCATCTGCTAATGACACAAAGTTGAATAATTTATGGAATGGAGACTAGCAAAGCTTTTTAGAGCGATAAGAGATGATATTTAATGCTTTAGTTGTTGGACGAACGTGATTTTGAACAGATCAGACACTTGTGCTGAACACTGCCGAGCAACGTTCTTCTGAAGTTGGTCTGTGTTTTTCTAGGGCACCTGGATGGTTCTCCAATGTGTAAAATAAGTTAGTCTCTATCCCTCTCTCTCTTTCTCTCTCAGTCTCTGTCTCCTTCACTCTCTCCCATCAAAAAAATAACAAACTTTCCAACAGGGCAAGCTGTACAGATCTCTCTCTCTCAATAAAGTATTTTTGGAAGTATTTTATCGATCTCACTAACCCTAGAAGCTGAATCTCTCCTTCTATTCAATGACCAATGTCTTACTGACTTTCCATCTGAACTGAAGGCTGGTCTGAAGATTTTCCATCACACTATAACTGTCAGAATTTGGATCTGTTGACAAGAAATTTGGAGCCTCTGAGAAGTCATCCAATTTTGCTCCTTGAATTTGAATCTTTGGCATACAGAGACATGCTTTTCCCCTTTTGCCCTTGGAGTGACTGCAACCAGATCAGCTAGTGGGACCTCATAGAATCAAAGTTCCCCAATTGGGACTGTTAAACTGATCCAATCAGGGAGCCCTGGCTGACAGATAGAAACAGGAGTGTCAGGGATTCTGTTCACTCTGAGAGCAGGCTCTGAGGGAGTTACATCAGTTTCAAGAACCCTCCATGTATAACTAAAGGGTGACTTAGTGATGGGATATTGGTTCCTGTGGAGTTATTTCAGCTGTAGGACCCTTTTATTCTGGATAAGAGTAACAAAGGGAAATACTTTGGCTATGTTGATAACTGATTTAAAACATTTACGCTCCTGGTATAGCTTGTGGAGTTTTGGGGCTTCATTAGGCAGGTACAGTGGTTAGCACTGCTGCCTCACAACACCAGACATCTGTGTTTGATTCCAGCCTCAGACGGCTGGCGTTGTGTTGAGTTTGCACATCCTCCCTGTGTCTGTGTGGGTTTCCTTTGGGTGCTCCAGTTTCCTCCCACAGTCCAAAGATGTGCAGGTTAGGTGGATTAGTCATGGCAAATATAGGGGAGTCGGTCTGTGTGAAATACTCTTCAGGGGATTGGTGTGGACTTGATAGGCTGAATGGTCTTTTTCCACACTGGAGGGATTCTCTAATTCAAGAAGGCCTTTGACAAGGTGCGGCACAGGAGGCTACTGAGTACGGTAAGGGCACATGGTGTCAGAGGCAAGGTGCCAGCATGGATAGAAGCTTGGCTGTCTGGCAGAAAGCAGACAGTGGGGACAAAAGGGTCTTTCTCAGGATGGCAGCCAGTGACAAGGTTCTGCTAGGCTCAGTGTTGGGCTGCTACTTTTCACTTTATACATAATCTAGATGAAGAAACTGAGGGCATTCTGGCTAAGTTTGCAGACAATACAAAGATAGATAGAGAGAAAGATGCATTGAGGAGGTGGGGAGGCTGCAGAAGGATGTGGACAGGTTAGGAGAGTGGGCAAAGAAGTGGCAGATGGAGTACAACGTGGGTAAGTGTGAGGTCATGCACTTTGGTCGGAAGGATAGAGGCGTGGACTATCTTCTAAATGGGGAGAAAATGCAGAAGTCTGAGGTGCAAAGAGACTTGGGGGTTCCAGTCCAGAATCCTCTCAAGGAGAACATGCAGGTTGAGTAATTAGTTAGGAAGGCACATGCAGTGATGGCATTTATTTTGAGAGGACTTGAATATGAAATCAGGGATGTACTTCTGATACTTTATAATGCTTTGGTCAGGCCACAGTTGGAGCATTGTGCGCAGTTTTGGGCCCCAAATATCAGGAAGGGTGGACTGGTCCCGAAACGTGTTCGGGAGGTTAACAAGAATGGTCCCAGGAATGGAAAGCTTAACATACGAGGAGCGTTTGAGGACTCTGCGTCTATACTGGATGGAGTTCAAAAGGATGAGGGGGGATTTAATTAAAACATACAGAATCCTGAATGATCTGGACAGAGTGGATATTGGGAAGATGTTTCCACTGGTAGGAGAAACTAGGACCTGAGGGCACAGCCTTCGAATAAACAGAAGACCTTTGAAAACGAGATAAGGAGAAACTTCTTCAGCCAGAAAGTGGGGAATCTTTGGAATTCACTGCCACAGAAGCCTGTGAAGGCCAGGTCATTGAGTATATTTAAGACAGAGGTAGATAGGTTCTTGAGTATCAAGGGGATCAAGGGTTATGGGGAGAAAGTGGGAGAATGGGGTTGAGAAACTTATCAACTGTGATTGGCACAGCAGATCTGATGGGCTGAATGACCTCATTTCTGCTGCTATGTCTTATGGTCTTATGGATTCCACGATTAGCAAAGTATTCTTCCTGTCAGAGTCATGACACATTGTTAGTTATTGCTTTATGTGTGATTTTTAATGAATGAGCAACGTGTTTGCAATGAATTTCAGAATGGGCAAGAAAATATGACTCTGGTTGAAAATGGTGAAACTGAAGTTGTTGAAATTTGTTCAGCCAAGGTATGAAAGGCAGGTTGATGAGGTGAGGATACACACCAGCCATTGTTTAGTAGGATGGGGAAAGAATGGTCTCCCTCTGTACATCTCTGCTCTGTTCTCTCTGCACAATAATTCAAAACACAGCATCCCACTCAGCTCTAGCTTGTTCTCACTTACAGTGGCTTCCTCATGTAAGCTGCTGCTCCGGTACTTCGACTGTGCAGAGTCTGGCATTCTCAGATTACTGCTGCAACCAATATTTTAATACAAATGATGCCATTGCCTGCCTGAAAAAGTCTCAAGGCTGCCATTTTTCTCTGTCCTTTTGGTGTTCTTTGTGTGGTTTCCGAACCCACACCTGGGAATGTGGAAACCACACGAAACTCTCGACTGCCTCAGTTTCTGATTTTACATTATGTTCTGGTTCCGTTAATATTCCAAGCGAGCAAGGAGCTGGGGAGAAAAGGTACGTGGTGTCCAGTAGACAACAGAAATTAAGCATCAGGGATTTGTGAGGTGTAAATGGAGAGCTGCAAATGGCGTCATCAGCTTCAAAGTGAAGCTCCTGCAGATCATCGGAACCAGTTCACTGCTTAAGTGAATTTTTAGAAATAAGTCAATCAGGAAGAGAAAACGTTGAAGGTTGTCAATACAGCATCATTACGAAATGACCTTGTTTCACTCAAATGGCCAAGTACAGGGTTAGGATCACAAGTATCTACGGCAGAGACTACACTCCTGCTTCAGTTACAATCTGTCCACACTACTGCTGTTTTTCTTAGCATGCCTGAAATATGAACTTTGCTGGCTGGGTCAGCATTTATTGCCCATCCCCAGTTGCCCTGGAGAAGCTGGTGGTGCGATGCAGCATGGTGGCTCAGTGGTTAGCACTGTTGTCTCACAGCACAAGGGACCAGGGTTCCATTCCACCCCTCATCGACCTCACCGACACATCCCTGAACATTATGGGTAATTTAGCTTGGCCACTTCACATCCCCTGCATGTATTTGGATTGTGGGAGGAAACCTACGCAGGCACAGGGAGGGTGTGCAAACTCCAAATCGGACCTGGGACCCTGGCGCTGTGAGGCAGCAGTGCTAACCACTGATCCACCGTGCCACCCCCGATGCCTCAGGTCTTCTGACAGCACCATCTTGTCAATGGCAATTACGGATCAGTGAAAAATGCTGGCCCAGTCAGCAATGTTTGTGCCTCAGCAATGTATTTAACATAAAAGAGAGAGCAGTCTGTACTTCATTCCTTGCAAGGTTTGTGAAGGTTTGTAGCTCAGGTTGAGGTTTAGGGTGTAGGTTTGCTCGCTGAGCTGTAGGTTTGATATCCAGACGTTTCATTACCTGGCTAGGTAACATCATCAGTGGTGACCTCCAAGTGAAGCGAAGCTGTTGTCTCCTGCTTTCTATTTATATCTTTCTCCTGGATGGGGTTCCTGGGGTTTCTTGTTTATATTTGTTTGTTTCCCATTTTTGTTGCCTCCTTTTCGGGAAGTTGGCAAGGTATCAAATGACTCTGATGTCTTGCACATTCTACATTAAGCAGCCATGCCTTGGCTTCTCTCTGTCATTGACTAGTCCAGTGTTCTCCTGACTTCACTCCTGTCACCCACATCTTGAATTCACACATAACTTGTTTGCCTGTATCTTAAGTCAGACAAAGTCCTGTTCTCCTTGACTCAAATAATTATTAATCTGCATTGGCTCACGGTGCAGCAATACCTCAGTTTTAAACTTTTCATCTTAGTTTTCAAAAACCCTGAGTCTTCACCCTCCCCATCTCAGTAATCTTCTCTATCCCCATAACTTCGTGATACTGATGTACTCCTTTCACACTGGCATCAAATTCTTGAGCTTCTCTGATTTGAATTGCTGTTCTGGATGTGCTTGTGCATTCGTTGTGCTTGGCCCATTTCATTCCAAACATTTCTTCTTCATGGACTTATCCAAATGTCTTTTAAACTTTGTGACTGTACCCGCATCCACCAATTCCGATGGAAGTTCATTCCACATTCGAATCACTCTCTCTGTCAAAAAACAATTGCCCCATGTGTCCTTTTGCAAATCTTTCTCCTCTCACCTTAAAAATATGCCCCTGAGTCTTGAAATGGTCCACCCTAGGGAAAAGACACCTGCCATTAACCTTATCCATGCTCCTCATGATTTTGTAAACCTCTGTAAGGTCACTCCTCAGCCTCCAATGCTCCTGTGAAAAACGTCCCAGCCAACCCAACCTGTCTTTATAAATCAAACCCTCAACTCCCAGCAACATCCTGGTAAATCTCTTCTTAATCCTCTCCAGCTTAATAATATCCTTCCTGGAACAGGGTGACAAGAACTAGACACAGTATTCCAGAAATGATGTCAGCAACGGCCTGTATAACCTTAATGTGACATCTCAACTGCTATGCTCAAAGGTCTGAGCAATGAAGGGAAGCATGCTAAATGCCTTCTGAAAGAGGATTGCTGTGTTGCACCCATGAGCACACAGAGCAGGCCTTGGGCCAGAATAACTCTATAGAAATATGAGCTGGGCCAGTGAAGACAAGCAGTCTTGTTGAGCACCAGCTTTCCAGGGCAGATGAAATGGCATGATGTGAAAGATTACCAAGTGTTCGTTGACTGACTACCTCTGACCAGTGAGCTCCTGAAACTCCACATTTTCCCTCATCACCATCCTATTCTATTAAACACCAAAGGTGCATTAGGAGGCACTGTTGGTGGACCTGGCCATGTTATGCTTTCATTGAGAGACTGGGAAGAAGCATGAAGATCTTCAACTCTATTTTTCCATCTCTCTTTCTTCCAGTTGGCTGTGAATGTCCATGCTGCTCTGTGGTTAGCATCAGAATTAGAATTAGGCTTATTGTCACATGTACTCAAGTACAAATTACAAAGACGTGGACAATGTTGTCAAACACAGCACCATCTTCGGTACAATGGACCTAGGTACTAAAATAGATGAGGTATAAAAATTGAAAATGAAGAGAAAGTTCTACACAAATTAGGAAGATAAAGAAAGTTATAAGATAAACATTACAGTCCTTCTGTAGCCTGCAGAGTCTGTGGCTATGGGTTTTTCACATGTGGTCTCGCTTTCCAGGCACTGCTTGGCTCCAGATCAGTGATAGACCAGCTTCACTGGGTCTCCAAACTGTTGCTTGGTGGTGACTCAGGTTGTGGTATTGCTGTTGTAATCCTCTTTTTCAATCTGGGTGTGTACCTGCAGTAAATTTCTTTGGGAACAATAAGAAATGTACTGAATTTTGAGTGTTGCATTGTCTCTCGTGTCCTGGCCTTTAAGTTTCTCCCTCAATCAGTGGCATCAAAGCAAATTTCCTGCTCATTACCCTGTCGCTTTTTTGGGGGAGTTTGCGAATTGGCTGCCACACTTTCCCCGTGGCATGCTTGGGTCATCACTCAGTGGTGATAGATGCCGTAGAGGTACATCTCTTCCATCATTGTTTCTTTCTGCTGAGCTTTCCCCGAGTTGCTGACAAACAGCCAGAAGAATGCAGATAAAGATTCACAGCATACTTTTACAAAAGCAAGTGTACAGAGACAGCTAATCAATTCAGACAGGGACTCTGTTTTATGTTTTCTTGACAGAACAATTGTACCAAATGGCAACACTTTGTGCTGAATCTTTAAGGTGAGAAAGCATCTCAAGGTGGGTTCCCATGTACGTTGTCAAAGCAAAAGTACAGAGCCACAAAATTGGGACAGATGCAGTTTTAAAGTGAGCCTTAATAAAGGAGCAAGAGAGAGTTGGAGAGGAACTTTAAGAGGCAGCTGAAGGTATGATTGCCAGTGATGAAGTGATTGAAATCTGTGATGCCCAAGAGGCCAGAACTGCAGGGAATCAGACCTGGCAGAGACTTGTGGGGCTGGAGATGTTTAAACAGTAAGTGGGTGGCACGGTTGTTAGCACTGCTGCCTCACAGCGCCAGAGACCCAGGTTCAATTCCCGTCTCAGGCAACTGTCTGTGTGGAGTTTTCACATTCTCCCCGTGTCTGCGCGGGTTTCCTTCCACAGTCCAAAAAGAAAGTGCAGGTTAGGTGAATTGGCCATGCTAAATTGCCAGCAGTGTTAGGTGAAGGGGTAAATGTAGGGGAATGGGTCTGGGTGGGTTCCTCTTCGGAGGGTCAGTGTGGATTGTTGGGCCGAAGGGCCTGTTTTCACGCTGTAAGTAAGCTAATCTAACAAATGCCCTCAATCTTTTATGGGCCACAAGATGAAATCTTAGCGTTGTCCAAGGAAGCACTGCAGACTTTCAGATCATTGTGATCCTACATGTCATGAAAAACCAGGACTGAAACAAGACAAAGATATAATATTGAGCAACGGCAGGGAAATGACCATCACGTGTAATATTGACAAGAGCTGTTGGTTGATGCATTGGAGATGGGCTGGAACTGGAGGTTACTTCACTCACACACTACAACAAACCCTCAACTCACCAGTCTCGCAGTCTTTCCGAATATTGAATATCTCATCAACAAAGTGCAGATAGTGATATATTACTCATAATGTGAGCAAAAATCAAATGCAAGTCACTTCCTGAAGAATATGCTTCAACCAAGATCAACAAGGGAAATAAGCCAATTATCTCCGATTTGTCCAGAACACGAGGTGTCATGGCACAGAGCCCAATAAATGTTGAGGGAAGTCTTGGCAGGTGACAGATCTTTGGGAAAACAGGACTGTCGTTACGCCTTCAGGTTGAAAGATGCATGATTTTGAGCATATCCCAGCAATGTGGTTTGTATTGATTGTGGCTTTTGTTTATATGCTCTGTTGATCAAAACAGTGAACTGCAGAGGCCCACATATCAAATTTTGTTAATAATGGAAAGCACAGTCAAGCTTGTAGTGGGCTCAGTAATTCTCCTGGTAAATTATCACCAGGGACAGAATAAAACTGTTATGATTTGGACCTTTGCCTGTGATGTTTCCAACAGAATCTGATGAGCTACAGTGCAAAATATATGTCAATGAGGTTTAGTTACTCATCCTAGGTCGACTGTACCAAGGTGACATTCCAAATGGGGACCTTTTTGTGTTAATCCTTTCTTGAATTTTATATTGATCAATCTGTCAATGATCTCAATGGTTAGGTAGGAAGAATAACATATTTAAACAGTCAATTAATAATATTCAAAGCACATTACTGTTACATATAAATCGCAGCAGAAGTTTGCACACAGCAAGATCCCAGCTGCCCAGCAATGCAATCATGACCAAGAATGAGTTTAATGATGTTGGTTTAGAAATTATTTATTGTTTCCACAGTCCATGAGAGAGACTCCTCCAAGCCCTTTGCTCTTCTTTCAGCACGATGTATCCGAGAGGGCAAACAAAATATTTAAACCACTTCTCTTCTGAAAGAAAACAAAGCAGTTTCAACACTACTCCCATATTCTGAACTCCCCGATAGTACTCCCTCAGTACTGACCCTCCCACAGTGCGGCGTTCCCTCAGTACTGACCCTCCCACAGTGCGGCATTCCCTCAGTACTGACCCTCCCACAGTGCGGCATTCCCTCAGTACTGACCCTCCCACAGTGCGGCATTCCCTCAGTACTGACCCTCCCACAGTGCGGCATTCCCTCAGTACTGACCCTCCCACAGTGCGGCATTCCCTCAGTACTGACCCTCCCACAGTGCGGCATTCCCTCAGTACTGACCCTCCCACAGTGCGGCATTCCCTCAGTACTGACCCTCCCACAGTGCGGCGTTCCCTCAGTACTGACCCTCCCAAAGTGCGGCATTCCCTCAGTACTGACCCTCCCACAGTGTGGCACTCCCTCAGTACTGACCCTCCCACAGTGTGGCACTCCCTCAGTACTGACCCTCCCACAGTGTGGTGTTCCCTCAGTACTGACCCTCCCACAGTGCGGTGTTCCCTCAGTACTGATTCTTAAACAGTGCAGCATTCCCTCATCTGAGTACTGCAGTGGGAGTTTTTAATAGCTGAGAGAACTGTTGTTTCTGATTTGTAAAATTGGGTAATGTTACTGTCTGATTCAGTTGGCCCTTTTTCTCAATGGGTGAGATGTAGTGACATATCAAAGACAGCTTTCTGAAGCTAGGTATATTCTGCTTCAGAAAGGTGATAGAGTGTACTTCTGACTACACATGCCTTTGTGAAGAACAATAGATAAGCAAACTTACTGATTAATTCAAGCAAATATGCATTTACACAGATTGTAACCATAGTTGACCATGGACAAATGTATCATAGACAGTGAATATCATGGACAGCAAATAGGAACCATTTTGGGGACATTTCCTTCGACAGGTAATTCAAGATGGAGGAAAGGAAAAATTTGTGACTGTAAGAGCTGCCCCTTTTTTGAGGGATTTTTAGGAATTGGAGCTGTTTTTCCTCAAAGTCCAGGAGCAATAATTACTGTTTTATAAGCTATTGCAATGTTTTGGACCTTTGGGGAAAAAAGATCAAAACAATAGCACTTTGAAAAGGAGGAAGAGAGAGAAAGATGGAGGCCACGTGGTCAGTGAGAGAGAGAGAGAAACCTGCACTGCTGTCTGACACAGCAGTGAATCTGCACAGTTACTGCCTTTGCTGTTTGAGTTCAAGTATTTCTGGACATTGGAGTGAGTCTAAGAAAAATTAACAAACAGCAAAATTCACAGCTGACATTGGAAGAAACTTTGTGGGAGAGCTCATAGCCCACAGGAGCAGATAAGTGCATGGTTTTTAAGTGTAACCATGCTGTCTTTTTTTAATAATGGGTAGAGTTGGTTCTTCTTGGTTATATGTTTTATTGAGATCTGTCACTTGATTAAAATTTAAAAATATGAAACATAGCTACTCAGTTAGCCTGGAGCACTGATTTTTAGAGCTGTAAAAGTGTGCTATTTTCTGAGTCTGTCGATTGTGAAAGAGCAAAGATGGCCTTTAGTAGCATGATGTGCTCTTCCTGTCAGATATGGGAGATTGGGGAGAGTTCCCATGTTATGTCTGCAGCAAGTATTTTCGGTTACGAATCCTATGGTATGGATCGGTTGGAGTGGCAGTTTGAAGCAATGAGACATTTATAAGAGCTACGAAGTGTGATGGATGGCAGTTATAGGAGGGGGGAAGAAATGCTGCAGATGCAGCCAAATAGATACAGCCAGCCAGGAAAGGTATGAGAGGAAGACAGGTAGTGCAGGAGTCTTCTGTGGCTATCCCTATCTCAAACAAGTATGCTGCTTTGGAAAATATAGGGAGTGATGGACTCTCAGGGGATTGAAGCACTGGTACTGAGACTGGCTCTAATGTAATGAGGAGTATGTCAGATTCCAAGCAATCGATTGTGATAGGGGACTCTCCAGGCAGAGGCACAGGTAGATGTTTCTGTGGCCAACCGTGAGAAATCAGAATGGTGTGTTGCCTCCCTGGTGCCAGGATCAAAGATATCTCGGAGAGAATGCAGGATATTCTCAAAGGGGAGTGGGACCAATGGGAGGCCGTTGTACACATTGAAACTAATGACATAGGAAGGGAAAAGGATGAGATTCTTAAGGGAGAGTACAGGAATATAGGCAGGATTTTAAAAAGGAGGTCCTCGAGAGTAGTAATATCTGGATTACTCCCAGTTCTATGAGCTAGTGAGGATAGAGCAGATTAATGCATCGCTGAGGAGCTGGTGCAGGGAAGAAAGGTTCACATTTTTGGATCATTGCAATCTTTCCTGGGGTAGAAGTGGCCTGTCCAAAAAGGATGGATTGCACCTGAATTGGAAGGGGACTAATATACTGACAGTGAGATTTGCTAGAGCTGCTCGGGAGGATTTAAGCGAGTGAGGTCGGGCTGGCGGAGGGCTATGTGAAACCCAGGGAGGTAGTGAGGAAAGAGATCAATCTGAGACTGGTTCAATTAGGAAAAGGAGCGAGTCAGTCAGGGCAGGCTGGGACAAAGCAGAAAACAAGATAGATTCAACTGCATTTTTGCAGCAGAGAGCGGCGGGAGCTGGGCGGAAGTGAAGTCAGAGCGCAGAGCCGGTTGGGAAGGTAAGTGATTGTTATTGGAGTGGAGAAGGACCCCGAGACACTACACGTGTAGTGTCTCCCACCCTCCCTCCTCCTCTAACCTAAAAAAAAGGACTCAGTCGGCTGAACAGGTAAGCTACTTAGTGTTCTTGTTTTGGAGACTAAGTGTAGAGTTATGGCAGCACAGGCAGTGGAAT
>NC_057751.1:2820378-2853020 GCF_004010195.1 Chiloscyllium plagiosum
TGAAGGGTGGAAGGTATGGGGGGATGTCAGGGGTAGGTTTTTTACCCAGAGAGTGGTGGGGGCATGGAATGCGCTGCCTGTGGGAGTGGCAGAGTCAGAATCATTGGTGACCTTTAAGCGGCAATTGGATAGGTACATGGATGGGTGCTTAAGCTAGGACAAATGTTCGGCACAACATCGTGGGCCGAAGAGCCTGTTCTGTGCTGTATTGTTCTATGTTCTATGCATTTATTTCAATGCAAGAGGCCTAACAGGGAAGGCAGATGAACTCAGAGCATGGTTAGAAACATGGGACTGGAATATCATTGCAGTTACAGAAACGTGGCTCAGGTATGGGCAGGACTGGCAGTTTAATGTTCCAGGATACAAATGCTACAGGAAAGATAAAAAAGGGAGGCAAGAGAGGAGGGGGAGTGGTGTTTTTGATAAGGGATAGCATTACAGCTGTGCTGAGGGAGGATATTCCCAGAAATACATCCAGGGAAATTACTTGGGTGGAACTGAGAAATAGAAAAGGGATGGTCACCTTATTAGGATTGTACTATAGACCCCCCAATAGTCAGTGGGAAATTGAGAAACAAATTTGTAAGGATTTCTCAGTAATCTGGAAGAATAATAGGCTGGTTATGGTAGGGGATTTTAACTTTCCAAACACAGACTGGACTGCTATAGTGTGAAGGGTTTAGATGCCGAGGAATTTGTCAAGTGTGTACAAGAAGATTTTCTGATTCAGTAGGTGGATGTACCCACATGAGAAGGTGAAAAACCTCACCTACTGTTGAGAAATAAGGCAGGGCAGGTGACTGAGGTTTCTGTAGGGGGGTACTTTGGGGCCAGAGACCATAATTCTATCGGTTTTAAAGTAGTGATTGAAAAGGACAGACAGGATCTAAAAGTTAAAGTTCTAAATTGAAGGTAGGCCAATTTTGACAGAATTAGGCAAAAGTTGATTCGGGGTGAATGTTCACAGGTGAAGGGGTGGCTGGGAAATGTGAAGCCTTCAAAAATGAGATAACGTGAGTCCAGAAACAGTACGTTCCTATTCGGGTGAAAGGCAAGACGAGTAAGTGTAGGGGATACAGGATGACAAGAGAAATTAAAGTTTTGGTTAAGAAGAGGAAGGAGGCAACTGTCAGATAGCGACAGCAGAGATTGAGTGAATCCCTAGAAGAGCATAAACTCAGTTGGAGTATAATGAAGAGGGAAATCAGAAGGGCAAAAACAGGACATGAGATAACTTTGGCAAATAGGCTTAAGGAGAATCCAAAGGGATTTTATAAACACATTAAGGACAAGAGAGTCATTAGGGATGGAATAGAGCCCCTCAAAGATCAGCAAGGCAGCCTATGTATGGAGCCGCAGGAGAAGGGGGGTATGCTAAATGAGTGTATTGAGTCAGTGTTTACTGTGGAGAAGGACATGGAAGATACAGAATGTGGGGCAATAGATGGTGACATCTTGCAAAATGTCCATATTACAGAGGATAAGAGGCTGAATGTCTTCATGCATAAAAGTGGATAAATCCTCAGGACCTGATCAGGTGTACCCGAGAACTGTGTGGGAAGTGAGGGAAGTGATTACTGGGCCTCTTGCTGAGATATTTGTATCATCGATAGTCACGGGTGAGGTGCCGGAAAACTGGAGGACATGAGATAACTTTGGCAAATAGGGTTAAGGAGAATCCAAAGGGATTTTATAAACACATTAAGGACAAGAGAGTCATTAGGGATAGAATAGAGCCCCTCAAAGATCAGCAAGGCAGCCTATGTATGGGGCCGCAGGAGAAGGGGGGTATGCTAAATGAGTGTACTGAGTCAGTGTTTACTGTGGAGAAGGACATGGAAGATACAGAATGTGGGGCAACAGATGGTGACATCTTGCAAAATGTCCATATTACAGAGGATAAGGGGCTGAATGTCTTCATGCATAAAAGTGGATAAATCCTCAGGACCTGATCAGGTGTACCCGAGAACTGTGTGGGAAGTGAGGGAAGTGATCTCTGGGCCTCTTGCTGAGATATTTGTATCATCGATAGTCACGGGTGAGGTGCCGGAAAACTGGAGGTTGGCTAACGTGGTGCCACTGTTTAAGAAAGGCAGTAAAGACAAGCCAGGGAACTATAGACCGGTGAGCCTGACCTCAGTAGTGGGCAAGGTGTTGGAGGGAATCCTGAGGGACAGGATGTACATGTATTTGGAAAGGCAAGGACTGATTAGGGATAGTTAACATGGCTTTGTTTGTGGGAAATCATGTCTCACAAACTTGATTGAGTTTCTTGAAGAAGTAACAAAGAGGATTGGTGAGGACAGAACAGTAGATGTGACTTCTATGGACTTCAGCAAGGCATTCAACAAGATTCCTCATGGTCAACTGGTTAACAAGGTTAGATCACAGAGGGTTTTGAGAAGATTTGTAGCTCAGGTTGAGGTTCTGGATGTAGGTTTGCTCACCGAGCTGACAAGCTGAACCTTCCTGCTCAGCAAGTGAACTTACATCCAGGGTTAAGTCACATGGAATACAGGGAGAACTAGCCATTTGGATACTGAACTGAAGGTAGAAGACAGAGGGTGGTGGTGGAGGATTGTTTTTCAGACTGGAGGCCTGTGACCATTGGAGTGCCACAAGGTTCGGTGCTGGGTCCTCTACTTTTTGTCATTTATATAAATGATTTGGATCTGAGCATACAAGGTACAATTAGTAAGTTTGCAGAAGACACCAAAATTGGAGGTGTAGTGTACACGATGAAGGTTATCACAGATTACAACGGGACCGTAATCAGCTGGGCCAATGGGCTGAGGGGTGGCAGATGGAGTTTAATTCAGGTAAGTGTGGGGTGCTGCATTTTGGGAAAGCAAATCAGGGCAGGACTTATACACTTAATGGTAAGGTACTAGGGAGTGTTGCTGAACAAAGAGATCTTGGAGTGCAGGTTCATAGCTCCTTGAAAGTACAGTTGCAGGTAGATAGGATAGTGAAGAAGGCATTTGGTATGCTTTCCTTTATTGGTCAGAGTATTGAGTACAGGAGTTGGGAGGTCATGTTGCGGCTGTACAGTACATTGGTTAGGCTGCTGTTGGAATATTGCGTGCAATTCTGGTCTCCTTCCGATCGGAAAGATGTTGCGAAACCTGAAAGGGTTCAGAAAAGATTTACAAGGATGTTGCCAGGGTTGGAGGATCTGAGCTACAGGGAGAGGCTGAACAGGTTGGGGCTGTTTTCCCTGGAGCGTCAGAGGCTCAGGAGTGACCTTATAGAGCTTTATAAAATCATGAGGGCACGGACAGGGTAAATAGACAAAGTCTTTTCCCCAGGGCGGGGAAGTCCAGAACTAGAGAGCATAGGTTAAGGATGAGAGGGGAAAGATAAAAAAGGGGCAACTTTTTCACGCAGAGGGTAGTACGTTATCTTCCAGGCCAGTTCCGAACAGAAAACATTTGCCTCCCTTCTCTACTTTCAAACAATCTGCTGTTCCAAGTTCATCTGAACTTCATCTCAGAGGTCCCGACTCAAAACATAACTGGGGAAAATGACAGAGTAATAGTGATCGTTTCCACTCGAAAATATACGGATTACCCATGGTGCGCTGTTTAAACTTCACAGAATGACAAAGAAATAAAGCAACAAAGATTGTTGGAAAATTTCAGCAGCTCTGGCACCACCTATGGAGAGAAAGCAGCGTTCATGTTTCGGGTCCAGTGATCCTTCTTCAGGTTTATTGAGGTGAAAACTCAGAGAATGAAAAGAAAACCTGGCAGATGGAATTTAATATGAGTAACTGAGGATTGGTAGATTTTGGTAATAGAATTTCAGCAGAATTATCTTCTTCTGAATTTTAGAAAACTGGCTGGTTCAGTAAAGACAGATTGGTGGATTCAACTTTATAGTTTACTGAGAATAGCATCTTCCGTGGATAAGGCCATAGCAAAAAAATACTTCTTGCTAACATGTTCAAAATAAACCAATCGTACAACTGGGATTGGTTAAAGAGTAATATCGGTACATCCCAATGACATATGACTGTACATAACCAGAACAGCAGGAACTGCAAGGCTGAGCATGCAGGTCTGACTTATCCAAATTACTGCTGCTTCTGAGCTGAGTCACGAAACGACAATATGACATGTCTCAGGAGAAGTGATTGGCAGCAGCTATGGTTGTACCTCCTTAAAGGCACATGTACATCAAGTCACAACAGTTGGAAGAGTCACTCAACATAAAATGTCACTCTGGTCACAGATAAATCCTATGTGCACTTTTGAACTCTACATTCTGGAAAAGTTATAAAGATAACAGAGAGGGCACAGTGCCGGTTTGTTTAATTTGTTTGTGAAATGTGGGGGCATCACTGGCTGGGCCAAGGTTTATCACCTCTCCTTAATTGCCCTCGAGAAGGTGGAGGTGAGCTGCCTTCTTGAACCACTGCAGTCCATGAAGTCTGTGTGTGGGCCCATAATACTGTCAGGGAAAGGAGTTGCAAGATCTTGAGCTAGGGACAGTCAAAGAACACCAATATTGCTCCAAGTCAGGATGATGAGTGACTTAGCCAGTACTCACAATTGGTCAGCATCATTAGTTTTGAAGGTGCTGTGAAGGAGCCTTGTTTGGTGAGTTGGACAAGTGCACTTTGCTGCCACTGTGAAAAACTGAACGATTTCAAGTAGAGTTTAAGGGGTGACTTGATTGTGGTTTTTTGAAAACTACGAAGAGGTAAATCAGAAGACTGAGCTAAGTCAGCTGGAAATGCTGAGAGATAAGATGAAAAATGGCACATTTCAGTCAGAGGAGCAGAGGAGCCATACTGATGGCAATGAGATTTTGGAATGTTCTCCCAGAATTAAGCACTGATCAAGTGTGCATTTGAGAGCAAGCTAGGTTGGTGTTTGATATAAAGGGCAGGAGGTAGAGGGATATGGAGATAATCATTTCAGTTAAAATGAACATTCTTCTCATGTGATAGAGTGAGCTCAACATGAATTGGGAAGGCCATGTTTGTGTTGTAAGTTCCAGATGACCACCACTCAGATTTTCACAAATTATTGCATGGGATACATCTTTTCTGTGTTAATGGTTTTAGGCAGGATGGTTTACCCCATGATGTAAATGTTTTAAAGCACAAGGGTGGGCATTCTCTCCATTCTTGTCAAAGGGTCGCAGAGTCCTACAGCACGGTGACAGACCCTTTGGCCCTAACTGGTCCGTGCCGACCAAAATGTCCACCTACACTAACCCCATTTCCCTGCATTGGCCTGTATCCACCTAATCCTTTCCTATCAAAATATTTGTCCAAATGTCTTTTAAATGTTGCTAATATATCCGCCTCAAACATTTCCACATCTCATTCCATATCTGCACCACCCTCTATTTACAAAAGTTGCCCCTCAGGTTCCCTTTTATTCATTCCCCTCTAACCCTAAACTGATGCCCTCTCGTCCTCAATTCCTCAATCCTGGGAAAAAGACTGAGTGCATTCACCCTATCCATGCCTCTCATGATCTCGTAGAGTTCTATAAGACTCCCCCATTCCCCACAGCCCCTCAGTCTCCTACGCTCTAAAGAAAAAGGTCTTAGCTTGTCCAACCTCTCCCCATAATCAGACCTTCGAGTCCTGGCAACATCCTTGTAAATTTC
The DNA here is from genome assembly GCF_004010195.1 of Chiloscyllium plagiosum. Classification (NCBI taxonomy): domain Eukaryota; kingdom Metazoa; phylum Chordata; class Chondrichthyes; order Orectolobiformes; family Hemiscylliidae; genus Chiloscyllium; species Chiloscyllium plagiosum. Next base: position 2,826,007 of record NC_057751.1, read on the forward strand.
TTCTGCACTCTTTCCAGTTTAATAATATCCTTCCCATAACAGCATGAACAAAACTGAACACAATACTCCAAGTGTGGCCTCACCAATGTCCTGTACAGCAACAACAACATAACTTCCCAACTTCTATACTCAGTGCCTTGACTGGTGAAGGCCAGTGTGCCAAAAGCCACCTTCATTGTCCTGTCTACCTGAGACTCCACTTGCAGAGAACCATGCACCTGAATTCCAAGATCCCTCAGTTTCACCACACCCGTTAAGGCCCTACCATTCACCATGAAACTCCTACCTTGATTTGACTTTCCAAAATGCAATACTTCACACTTATCTATATTAAACTCTACTTGCCATTTCTTGACCCACTTCCCCAAGTGGTCAAGGTCCTGCTGCAATTTCTGATAATCTTTCTCACTGTCCACCATACCACCTATTTTAGGGTTATCAGCAAACTTACAAATCATGGTTTGTGCATTCTCATCCAAATCATTGATACAGATAACAAACAGCAATGCGCCCAACACCGAATCCTGAGGCACTCTACTGGATGGAGGTCTGCAGTCTGACAAGCATCCTTCCACTTGTTACCCTCTGCTTCATACTGTTAAGCAGATGGTGTATCCAATTTGCCAGCTTTCACTGGATTCCATGCGATCTAACCTTCCAGAGGAATCTCCCATGTGGAACCTTATCAAAAGCCTTCCTGAAATCCATATCAACTACATCTACCACCCTTCTCTCATCAACCTTCCTGGTCACTTTATCAAAGAACAATTTGTGAAACATGATCTCCCATGCATAAAGCCATGCTGATTACTCCTAACCAACCCCGTCTTTCCAAATGCATGTATATCTTATCTCTCAGAAACTTCTCAAGTAACTTACCCACCACAGATGTTCAGCTTACTGGTCAATAATTCGTAGGTTTTTCTTGAATAAGGACACGACATTCACTACCCTCCAGCCTTCCAGACCTCCCCCGTGGCTAACGATGTGGCAAAATATCAGCCAGGGTCCCCGTAATTCCTTCTCTAGCCTCTAGCAATGTTCTTGGAGATTTATCCACCTTCATACATTCTAATACATCCAACACCTCCTCTAGTGTGATATGGATTGGCCCCAAGATATCACAACTAACTTCCCCAAGGTCCCAAGTCTTTATGTCTTTCTCCACGGTAAACACAGAGGAGAAATATTCATTGAGGACCTTGCCTTCTCCTGCTGTTCTACACAGACATGACCACTTGAATCCTTGAGAGGCCCTATTATGCATCTAGTTATTCTTTCTCCTTTAATATATTTAAAGAACCTCTTTCAATTCACCCTAATCTTCTCAGTCAAGGACAAGCCCCCTTGTCACCCTCCTGATTTCCTTCTTCAGTAAAGTCCTGTATCCCCTATATACCCCCAGGGATTCCCTTGATCCCAGCTTCCTATCCCTGAACCATGCCTCCTTCTGTTTCTGGTCAAAGCCTCAATGTGTCTTGCCATCCAGGGTTCCCTATTCCTACCAACCTTTCCCATCACCCTCACAGGACTTTGAACTCGAGCTATCTCACTCTTACTGACCACCCACTTGCCGGAGCTCCCTTTGTCTGCACACAAACTACTCCAAGTGACCCCTGCAAGCTACTTTTTAATTCCATTAAAATTCGCCTTACTCCAATTTAGAACTTGATCCTCTGGACCAGTTTTGTCACTCTCCATAACTATTTTAAAATTAATGCAACTATGGTCACTGGTCCCAAAGTGCTCCCTCACTGTCACCTCTGTCACATGTCCTGCCCTATTTCCCAAGAGTAGGTTAAGTTTTGCCCCTTCCTGAGTTGGACCCTCTATATACTGCTTGAGGAAACTTTCCTCAATGCACCTAACAAATTCCGCCCCATCTAAGCCCTGAACACTCTGGCAGTCCCAGTCTACGTCAGGAAAATTAAAATCCCCTAATAGGACAACCCTATTGTTCCTGCAAGTCTCCCCAATCTCTCTGCATATTTGTTCCTCTAATTCCCGTTGGCTATTTGGGGGCCTATTTACAACCCGGATCACATCACTATCCCCTTCTTATTTCTTAGCTCCACCCACAAAGCCTCACTGGATGTTTGTTCAGTGACTTCAACTCTGATTACTGCAGTAATACTCGCTTTAAATGCAACTCCCCCTCCCTTCCCTCCACCACTTCTGTCCCACCTGTAACCTGGTACATGAAGCTTCCAGTCCTGTCCTTCCCTTAGCCATGTTTCTGGAATGGCTATAATATCGCAGTCCTACCGACCTAGCCATGCCCTGAGTTCATCAGCCTTCTTACACTGAAATAGATGCAATTTAATCCAACAGGCATTCCTTGCTCCCTGTCGTGTTCCAGCCTGACCTGTCTCTTCACTTTACTATTTCTGATGACTGTATGTTCTTCTTGCCTCCCTGCTGTTGAGGGTCCCACTTCCCCTGCCAATCTAGTTTAAAACCTCTCTTGTACCATGAGGAAAATCGGCTGCCGAGACATTAGTCCCCCTCCAGTTCAGGTGCAACCCGTCCCTCTTGAACAAGTCACGTCTGCCCCAGAAAAGGTCCCAATGATCTAAAAATCTGAATCCTTGCCTCCTGCACCTTTTCTTTAGCCACACATTCATCTGCCACATCCTCCTGTTCTTACTCTCACTAGCACATGGCACTGGAAGTAATCCGGAGATGATGACCCACGAGACCCTGGTTTTTAACTTTTTTCCTTGATCTGTATGATCACGCTGCAGGACCTCATCCCTATTTCTATCTCTGACATTTGTGCCAACTTGCACAATAACTTCTGGTTGCTCACCCTTCCCTTGAACGGCCATCCCCCATAACAGTATCCAAAATGGTATACTTATTTTTGAGGGGAATGGCCAGAAGGGGTTCCTGCACTCTCTGCCTACTCCCTTTGCCTTTCTTGATGGTCACTCAGCTACTCTCTGCCTGAACCTTAGGTATGACCACCTCACCAAAACTCTTATCTAAGAGGTGCTCAGCATTTTGGGTGATCCTGAGTGCATCCAGCTCCAGCTCCATCTTGTCTTCGTCCATTATTGCTGAAGTCTTCACCTGTGCCTTTGTCATCTCCATGGCTACCTCTTCCAGTACCTTCCTGACTCACCCCTCATCCTTCACCATCTCAAAGGGTGAAGTCCAAGCTTGGCTGTCTATCTGCTGACTCAGACCAAGTCCCATTCATCCATCATCACTGTTCTCACTGCTTTCCATTGGCTTCCAATCTGGCATCACCTCAAATTTAAAATTCCCACCTTCATCCCTCCATGTTCTCTCCTCCTTTTTGTCTCTGTAACCTCTTCCTGCTCTTCACCCCTCCAAGTTAACTGACCTTCTCAAATTCTGTGTCTTGCTTCTTGAGCATCTCTGATTTCTATTGCTGCAACAGGCGTGGTTCTGCTTTCAGCTGTCTGGGTCTCAAGGATTCGAAGTGAAGACATTCATAAAAACTAACCTGTTTGATGATGCTTCTAGTTATTCACCCCAATAACTCTGTATTCTAATGGAATTCAGCAGTCCACTGTTCCAAGTAACCCTGATCCTTATTTCTGTTCCTGAATGAGTTGTTGGGACACAGTGCACAGAATGCCATTTAAGACCACAGGACCATAGCAAAAAGCAACAGGAGTGGGTTGTTTGGCCCCTGAAGCCTGCTCCACCATTCAATTCGATCAAGGCTGATCCAGTACTCCCACCAACTACTTTCCTGCTCTTTCTCCATAACCCATCTGATTAAGAATCGATCTCAGCTTTAAATATATGTATATTTAAGTACATATGCCAGCAGAGCTGTCTGTGCCAAGAAGTTCCAAAGACTCTTAACCCTCAAGGAGAAGAAATGCCTCCTTATCTCACTCTTAAATTGGCACCTCTTTATTCTGAGACTCTGCCCTCTGCTTCTCGATTCTCCCATGAGGGGAAACATCCTCTCAGCATTTATCCTATCAAGCCCATTAAGAATTCTCTGTGTTTGAATGAGGTCATCTCCATCCTTCTAAACTCCAGTGAGGGGAGCTCTAATTTTGTTCATGAGACAATCCCTTCGTACCGGGGATCATCCGAGTGAACCTTCTCTGACCTGCACCTATTGAAATGGGTTCGCCTTCCAATGACTGCTGTTCTGTTTATGTGTAGCCTTACGTCCTTGTCATTCATATAAATGACTTGGATGTGAACAAAAACAATAATGAAGAAGTTTGCAGATGACACCAAAATTGGTGGACAGTGAAGAAAGTTACCTCCGAGTACAATGGGACCGTGACCAGGAGTGGCAGATGGAGTTTAATTCAGATAAATGTGAGGTGCTGCATTTTAGGAAAGTAAATCAGAGCAGGACTTATGCACTTAACGGTAAGGTACTAGGGAGTGTTACTGAACAAAGAGATCTTGGAGTGCAGGTTCATAGCTCCTTGAAAGTACAGTTGCAGGTAGATAGGATAGTGAAGAAGGCATTTGGTATGCTTTCTTTTATTGGTCATGTATTGGGACGTCATGTAGCAGCTATACAGGACATTGGTTCGGCCTCTTTTGGAATACTGTGTGCAGTTCTGGTCTCCCTGACATAAAAAGGATATTGTGAAGCATGAAAGATTTACGAGGATGTTGCCAGGGTTGGAGGATTTGAATTACAAGGAGAGGCTGAATAGGTTGGGGCTGTTTTCGCTGGAAACTGAGGGGTGACCTAATTTAGGTTGGTAAAATCGTGAGGGGCATGGATAGGATAAATAGCCAAGGACTTTTTCCCTGGTTGTGAAGTCCAAAACTAGGGGGCATGCATTTAACACGAGAGGGGAAAGATATAAAAGGAGTCTAATGGGTAACGTTTTCACACAGACAGTGGTGCGTGTATGAAACGAGCTGCCAGAGGAAGTGGTGGTGGCTGGTACAGTGGCAACATTTAAAAGGCAAATGGATGGGTCTATGAACAGGAAGGGATCAGAGGGATCTGAGCCAAAAGCTGGCAAATGGGACTAAATAACTTTCAGACATCTGGTCAGCAGCTGGTCCAAAGGGTCTGTTTCCATGCTGTACATGTGTATGACTCTTTGACTTGATCAATCCCTTATATTGGAGCTTTCTGCAGTTTTCCTCCATTTAAATCATGCTGTGTTCTTTTGTTCTTCCATTTAAAATGAACAACTTGACATTTTCCAACATTGTACTCCACTTGCCGACTTTTTGTCCAGTTACCTAATCGATCAATATCTGTCTGTAAACTCTTATGCAATTTGCCTTTCCACCTAGTTTTGTGTGTCCAAGAGAACATTATTTCCATGCAAGATTTCCAGCAAGCTATTTAACCTGGTTAGGTCACACCGGATAACTCTGCATTGTTTCACTTCAGTTGACTGGCCTGTTATTGTACAGCAGATTGCATGTAATTCCAAGTGTGCATGACCTGAATTCAGCTTAATCCAGGGTCAAACCTGTGACTCTGACCAGCATCCAGCCTGTGACATGGTCTATCCTGGTAAGAGTGGACAGGGTAAATTCATACAACAGGTTTTGGGAGTTCACAATGCCTGAGCCTTTCATTAGCAGAATGAGTTCCTGGGATAGCTTACGCTGCTAATGTGTAACGATGTTTGCAACTGAGAGTTAAACATCAACACAACATTTTGAAAGTGCAATTCAATGCGATCAACAGGAGTTTCTGCCCATTGCATATTGTGTAAATTTTACAACTGAGGGGACTAACGACCAATGAGACAATGCCTCTTATTTTCTGGGGGTTTGGAGAACCTAGTTCTGAAGGAGACAAATTGGAATGGAACATTGTAGATGAAAATGTTAAATGATAGAGACAGACACAGATACAGACTGGCAGTTCTGTTCTTTTGTAAGTGACCCCATCAGCCAACAGGGTCATATATTTTCGCAATGGATCATCCTTTAAGCTGTGTTTGGCAGAAACACTGTCGCACAAATCTCCTTGGGTGGCCATAGGCCAACACAGAACAAGATTAATAAGGATTTAAGCGTGGATTGGCTATTGGTAATGAGGCCTGGTCCAATAACTGCAGATCTGATGAGAATAAAAGGCTTTTATGTATCATCTGAACCCAATAAAGCTAAACGCCACTGTCATTTAATACAAACTATTCACAGTGTGCGTGGTAGTACAGAGCATTGTATAACCAATTAATGTTGCGTGTCATTGCAGGAAAAGCTCTTCCATTTGATCAATACTGGACTTTAGATTTTATTCCTTGATATCTAACGCAAAGTGACATGAATTGCATCACTGCAGTGATGGGTGAACACAGCCTGGGAGGGTGAAAATCATTCCCCTTCAGTGAGATTTGTGTTGACTCTAATAAACAGGCACCAAGCTTCTAAATCAACCCTGACTTTATATGGCTGATTACAGACTCAGTTCTGGATTTCCTGTGTTCCTTTCTCTTGTATGAGTTGAAGACGTTGTCACTGCAGTACTCTGATTGATAATGGGTCTATCCTCTTTTCACACAGAGGTGCCTATGCTTAGTTAACTCCTGTCAGCTCAGACCAGGTTACATCTCTGATGAAACACTCAACACCGACAGTAAACAGACAGCTCGAGGTTAGCTTTGTTGCTGTTGGCCTCCTGCCTTTCTCCTCGATTTGTTTACCTCAGGTACAACAACAACAGCCTGAATTTATACAGTACCTTTTCATGAGAAAAGTGAAGGTCGAGAGGAGATTTGATTGCATGATTCAACATAATGCAGCGTAGATCCAGAGAAACTACTTTCATTAGTGGAAGAATCAATCAGTTTAAGGTAGTCACTAACCGAGACAATGGCGAAATGAGGGAAACCCCGAGCGGTTAGTCGCTGAGAGCACTATCTGAGGGACAGATTCAACTAGGATTTTGGATCATTATCGAGAGAGGAACTGTTTCTCTGACAGGGAAAGGGAGGGTCATTTGGTCCAGAGAACTGGCAAAGTCAAAGCAGATATCAGATATCTCAAACAGTCAGGTGTTTCTGGGAGCCCACTGTGCATGAATCTGTGCTTGGAATGAGAATCATAACCAAGGATAGCAAAACGTGGAGAGGCAGAAAGGTGAAGGGAGCCCAGGCAACCAAACACATGTGCACTAGTGATGGAGCAATTCAAAGCAGGAATGCTCAAGATGTCAAATCTGAAGGAGTGCAATGATGATGGAGAGGTCAGGGCTGAGGAGATTGCAAAGATGGGGAGGGGTTTGAAAGCATCAATGCCAATTTTACGCTGATGGCATTGGTAATCTGGGAGGCATCAATTTTGGGTGAAAGGGGCTTGGTGTGAATTTAGACACCAGCAGAATGGATCTTAACGTGGTGAAGTCATGGAGCTTGGTTGATGGGAACCTCGGGGGAAAGACCATCAGAACTGATGAATCTGGAGAATGATGTACCTGGAGGAAGACATGTGGCAAATATGGTTCAGCAAAGCTGTTAATTTATCAGCTGATACCTGAGATCAGCATCTCTTGGAGGATCAGAACTAAGGAACAGTGCATGGTCAGGTGGTCAAAACTGAGGGAGTGCCGCACTGTCGGAGGGTCAGTGCTGAGGGAGTGCCGCACTGTCGGAGGGTCAGTGCTGAGGGAGTGCTGTACTGATGGAGGGTCAGTACTGAGGGAGTGCTGCACTGTCGGAGGGTCAGTGCTGAGGGAGTACTGCACTGTCAGAGGGTCAGTACTGAGGGAGTGCTGTACTGTCGGAGGGTCATTGCTGAGGAAGTGCTGTACTGTCGGAGGGTCAGTGCTGAGGGAGCGCCGCACTGTCGGAGGGTCATTGCTGAGGGAGTGCTGTACTGTTGGAGGGTCAGTGCTGAGGGAGCGCCGTACTGATGGAGGGTCAGTACTGAGGGAGTGCTGCACTGTCGGAGGGTCAGTGCTGAGGGAGTGCTGCACTGTCAGAGGGTCAGTCCTGAGGGAGTGCGGTACTGTCAGAGGGTCAGCTCTGAGGGAGTGCTGTACTGTCGGAGGCTCAGTGCTGAGGGAGTGCTGCACTGTCGGAGGGTCATTGCTGAGGGAGTGCTGCACTGTCAGAGGGTCAGTCCTGAGGGAGTGCTGCACTGTCAGAGGGTCAGTCCTGAGGGAGTGCGGTACTGTTAGAGGGTCAGCACTGAGGGAGTGCTGTACTGTCGGAGGGTCATTGCTGAGGGAGTGCTGTACTGTTGGAGGGTCAGTGCTGAGGGCCGCGCCGCACTGTCGGAGGGTCAGTCATATTATATAAGGAGTTTTTGCAGAAATGCTTTCTTCCAACTGAGCCACAGGACATATTGACATGCAATCTAGGTTAGCAGTGTAGAAAAGTGCAGAGGATCATGTCTTCAAAGGGCTGTCCTTTAGATGTCAAAGCAAGTTGCTAATACAACCCCCAAAGTTGGCTTGTCATCCAACTGCTGCATTCTTGCTGTGTCTGATTAATATTACAGTCGCAAGATACTTCGGGTCCTGGCAATCTAAAACAAAACTGGTGCAAGTACTCAGCAGTTGTGTAAATATCTGTGCAGAGAGCTAAACAGAGTTGTTCTTTGAGTTTTCAGCAGAACTGGGATAGGTTTGTGATACAATTAGTTGTAAGCATTCAGAGAGACGGATAAAGGTGGGCAGAACAGAAGGGAAGGTCGAAGATAGAATGGAATCCAGGAGATATGAAGTGATGAATTGGAACCTCGTGCAAGATCAAAGGAGGTGTTCAGATGGCAAATAAACCATGAAAGTATTGGTCTGACAGCTACCCTGTGAAGAAGCGACACTGGGAGCCATCAGCATGGTGGATCAATGGTTAGCACTGCTGCCTCACAGCACCAGGGTCCCAGGTTCGATTCCAGCCTCGGGCGACTGTCTGTGTGGAGTTTGCACATTCTCCCCGTGTCTGCGTGGGTTTCTTCTCACAGTCCCAAGATGTGCAAGTTCGGTGAATTGGCCATGCTGAATTGCCTGTAGTGTTAGGTGCATTACTCAGAGGGAAAAGGGTCTGGGTGGGTTACACTTTGGAGGGTTGGTGTGGACTTGTTGGGCCGCAGGGTCTGTTTCCACACGGTAGGGAATCTAATCTTAAAAAAAAGTGGAGGTCAAAGTTATTGAACCTCCAAGATGGGTAGGTGTAGATTACTCTTAATTATCATTCCTCCAATGTCTGCAATGGATTTATTAAAGATTCATGGAATCCCTACAGTGTGGAAGCAGGCCATTCAACCCATCGACTTCCCAGAGATCTACACACCCGACCCCATCCCCCTAAGCTCGCATTTCTCATGGCTAATCCATCTAACCTGCACGTCTTTGGACTGGTGGAGGAAACCGGAGCAAACCCCCGCAGGCACAGGGAGAACATGCAAACTCCACATATACACTCACCGAAGGGGGCAATCAAACCTAGGTCCCTGACACTGTGAGGCAACAGTGCTAACCACTGAGCCACTGTGCCACCACATTCCATTGTTTGGAATCGCAATAAAATAAATCACATTTCCCCTTTCTCTTTCCCAACAGCCCACTTTCAACCCAATGTCTGACTCCCATTCGAAAGTCACCAGTGGATCTGTTTCCACTGCCCTTTCAGGCAGGACATTCTAGTTTGTCACAACTTGCTGCATTAAAATCACTTCCTGTCTCCCAACTTGCTGTTTCCCGAGTCCCTCGTGTGTTCATCTAAGTTCTTCAAATTCTGTACTCTTCAATGTTGCAAAGGGTGAATATTCCATTTGCCTTATTTTTTTTTAATTTGATCGCGGTTCAGGGAATTCTAATTTTCTGGTTTCAACACTGTTCTGCAAGGTAATTTTGGGTGGCTCATATGTCATACATGTTGAACTCCATCGGCCACAGCTCTGTCCATTTGTTAGCCATGTCCCTTTGAACTCTGTGTCCTGTGCCACCTTACTTGATATTGCAGGTTAAATGCCAATTTGAACTAGTCAGATTAAATGATCTGTTTCTGTGCTGTGAACTGAGTGTAATTCCAGGGAACTGCTAAGTTGTTTAATTGCCTGAGCCATGTAGGTTTTGGGTGAAGCATTTGCTCAGCATGTGGGGTATTCAGTCTCAGAAGTGACTGCATTAGACCCATGCTGCCCTGACAAATCACAGCACATTATGAAGGAGTCACAGGCTCCACTCATTCAGCCACTCATGCCTGTTTACAAACGGAAAAGGAAAGTAATATGTCAATTTAACTCAGAGGGGGGTTCACAGTGACGCAGAAAGCTATCCTGAGGATGAAGAAATTTTCTCGGGGGTGAAGGGACCTGCCGTGCAGAATTAAATGCGTGACATTGTGCCCCACGTTGAGAGAATTTCAGTGGTTTTCCTGTAGAAAATAAGCCTGACTGCTTCACATTCTCAGGTACAAGGTTTGCTTTGAAGGTTCCCCATTGCAATTTATCTCTCTCTATTAGATCCATTATGCATCACCCCAGGTGCATGACAGATCTGTTCCATTGGGTAGCAGCTCGTGATCATTTGAACCCTCCAGTGGGCACAGCTTCTGGAATATATGCTATCATCAGCTGAGGCCCACACTGCAGACTGGCCAGCAGGAATAACAATACAAAACGATTAGCTTGGTCTTGGAAAGAGTGAGTTGTGGCTGATAGTCCAGCATTGCAAGGTTATGAGGAAGAGAGCAGGTGGAACTGCCAGGGTTTGTGAAATAACCACGCAGATGCCAGTCACTAACTCACCCTTAATTACACATGGACTCTAGATGGGCTGTGACCAGCCAGCTCAAAGCCAGTCTCGAGACTGAAGGGACCTTCTGAATCTCCTGTTTCAATCTGTCAGCCAGGGCTCCCTGATTGGCCCAAGTTAACAACCCCAATCAGGAATCAATGAAATCCACCGGGCCTGCATTCTAATCACTACAGTTTGATAAACAGGGTCAAAGACCAGTGAAGTACGGGGGAATTTTAGGAAGAATTTTTTTTTTGTGCGTACTGACAGGCAACAGCTTGAACAGGTTGGAAAAGTGCAAACAGTCAGTGATTTTTAAAAGGGAGTTCATTGGAAAAAAAAACTGCTGTGCTCTGCAGAGCAAGTGGAGGATTGGGACAGGCTGGATTGCTCTAAAGATGAGACACATGGGTCCCTTCTGTGTCGCAAATGACTCTACGAGTGGATGATGCATGCAGCAATGAAACTCATCAAAGGCAGGGCTGAGTGAAATTGCTAGACAGGAGGCAGCATTGTGGGGAAGATAGAGGATGGAACAAGTGAGCAGAATTGTAATATTGAAGCCTGAAAGTAAGGGACAGAAAGCCTACCAGTAAGGAACTGATCACAGTCATTATGCCTCACGATCGAGCATCATCTCGTCCCATGCATTATGCACTCCAGTGTCACACTCCGTTCTATTGGCCCCTGTACCAATGCTCTGCACACAATCATCCACCACCCTATTTCAGTTCATGTCAATGAATCTCATCCTCCAGATCATTCCAGTCTTGGAGTTGGTCAATGTTTAGAGTCTGTCACTGTCTGATTTCCTTTCCTGCAGTTTATTAATGAACTTATTGCTTTGGTGGGATTTGAACACTTCACTATTTCTAAAGGGGAAAAATGCATTTGCTCATCCTTGTCCTTCTCCGGCATGAGGTGGAGCAGCCTCCCGGTCACTGTGAAACTAAAGCCTACTTTTCAGGCTGGGTTAGCAGATGAGAGAGTGAAGTGGGCCAAATCGTGGAGCCCATCTTAATTGTGAAATGATATCCTACTTGTTGCTCAGCCAGCAAGTTTAATTGATGCTATTCTTCCTTCAGATGGTGTGTGGTGAGAATTTGAGAGAACATCATTTGAACATAAAGTGGGAAACCAATTATCAGTGTGTCAGTCCACTCTGCAGACAGAGAAAACAAACATTAATACAGCTACATCTGAACAAGACATGAAATCTGAAAGAAAACTGGGAATTGAGGGAGCTGGATCCCTGGCATATGTTACAGGGTTAGTTTTCAAGAAAATCAAAGCGAAGTATAAAAAGAGAGTTGAGATGCATTTCACATTGTAAATTCAGATTGGATGAGGCATACAGAAATGTATCAGCTGAGATGCACTTATCTTATTTAACAGGCCCTGTTATCTCATAAACTTAGACATGCTTGAAAATAATAAGTAGGAAATATCTTTGTGTTTCAGAAGTTGATAATAATGTGATAACAATGTGTAAAAGGATGAAATAAGCAGCTAATGGTGAACTGGTGTTCACTGCTCCTTGAGCATATTAAAGGCAGGTGGCCCACCAAGTATTCTTTTTCAGAATCACACATCAGGCACAAGGTTTATTACATTGAGTCTGCAGCTCACAAACAGGCCATTCAGCCTGAGTAGTCTGTATCAGCATTCATGTTCTCTACTCTCATTCATGGCATCCAATAAACATGTCCCTCTCTTCCTTTCTCTTACTTGTGTTTATTCAGCCTCCCCCTTTGTTTTTGAAATGTCAGCCTGGAATGGTCTTGGTAGCTTTCAGCTGGTGATGGAGGGAGATGTTGATCTCTCAGTATTCTGCCATTCATTGGCAGGAAGTTGCTGTGTATGGGGAAAGAGGCAGGTCTGGGATTTTCCACAACGTCCTTTCTACTCAACTGTCCATTCGGCAATGACCTGCCAACCCTCCGTCTGTGCACCCGGTCAGCACTGACCAAGAGGTTGGTGGGCATTGTTTCTACACAGCCAAACCCAAAGGCCCAACATATTCACCTTAGATTCAGAAGAAAATCTCTGCATGCCTGGTATGAATGTTGTGAACCTTCTCACGACTGCCTTCAAAGCCATGATATCTTTCCTTCGAAATGGGGACCAAACCTGTTCACAGTGTTCTTGGCAAATTCTAACTCATGCCTTGCATGGTTTGAGCAAGACTTACCTATTTTTACACTCCATTCCCTTGGAAGTATTTTGTGAAAGCTAGCAGACCCCAGAAGGAGAAGCCTCCATCTTGTTGGCTTGCTCCTGTGCACTCTCCGACAGAATACAGCTCCCCTACGTGTGGATGGAGAGCAGCCAAACAAAATGTTTGCACGTGGTCCTCAGTCAATGTGGACCATCACCTGTGTCATGGCTCCCAGCCTTCTACCTTCTGATAGCTCCTCCAAATGTAGGGGGCAATCTGCATTCAGTACAGCCCAGGGCAGTAACCTGCGTGTGGAGGTTTTAACCATGGAGAGGCTGTTGGGCTGCAGTCACCCTCTGCTTTAAGCTGACCAGGACGCTGCCCTTTGCACGCACACAGACATACACCGACACACACACTGACACAGCTGCTGCCTCAGGTAGGTTGGAAGGATTTACACACTAATACTCATTCTGCTTGGCCAGGTTGTGAACACAGTGTCTGTGGCCATCGAATCCTGGAGTGAGACTTCAATGTGCAATCTCTGGCTCAGGTGGGACACTGACACACCTAGACACACAGACACACACACTGACACACAGACACACATACACACACACACACACACGCACAGACACACAGACACACACACTGACACACACAGACAGACAGAAACACACACACACACACACACAGACAAGGATACACACACAAACACACGCACAGACACACACACACACACACATACCTGCTGCCTCAGGTAGGTTGGAAGGATTTACACACTGATACTCATTCTGCTTGGCCATGTTGTGAACACACTGTCTGTGGCCTTGAATCTTGGAGACCCCCTGCCCTACTAAGTACTTAAGTCCCACCACAATGCTCAGTCCAATGCCATCCTTGTGACCTCCTCCAGCCACCCTGCCCTGAATGAGATCTTGATTCTTGTTCAATTCTGGCCTCTTATGTTTCCTTCATTTTCAATGTCCTGTCATTGGCTGTATCTTCGATTGCCTGAACTCTGAATCCTGTCGTCCTGAGAACCTTACTCTTTTATCAAGCCTTTGACCAATGGTTCCAATATCTCATTTTGTGATTTGGTGTCACAACTTCCGTGAAGATCACTCCTGTGAAGAGCTTAAATTCATTTTACTACATTGAAGACATTTTATAAAACACAATTCATTCTGTTGGTTTGCAGTATTGTGATTTTGAATGAATTGTGATCAAACATTGTCATTGTAGTAGTGTTCAGAAACCTGCCAATGTGCATAAATCTGTGACGGTCTGAATGGAGTAATGTCTGATGGACTTCAAGTAAATTTGTTGAGTGAGCTTGCTGGGAGTGCTCTGGAGAGTGACATATCATTCAATTCATCAACATAGCCCATAAAATGAATGAGATTAGATGCAAATACAAGCACCAAAAATGCGTAATTTTTCTAATATCTTGTTATCATCCAAATTGGAATATATATTTCCGTCATACAACAAATAGATCTATGCAGCATTGTTAATGTGGTGAACAGATTTTTTTCTGATTTCTTCAAGTTCTATAAAACTGAGCTTATTTGACTGCCTCTGCCTTATTTCCTTTGTGTCATTCTTTACACTTACGTGTAGAATTCTTTCATAGACAGGCCATTCAATCTAAATGCTCTACATTTGTGTTTAGTCTCAATGTGAGCTTTCTGTCTTCCCTCTTCATTTCACCACGTCACTATATCTACCGTACTGATTAAATTATCCTGTGAGTGAATCAACACCATTCACTTCAACCAATCCCAGTGGGTACAATTCCCATTTTCCCACCGCTCGCTGGGTAAAAAGGTTCTTCCTGAATTCCATGTTTTGTTTATTAGTGACATGTGACTCCCTCTCTGACAGCATTGTGGGTATACCAACGTCAAATGGATTTCAGTGGTTCAAGAAGGCAGCTCTCAGCTTATGAACAGGCAAGAACTGCTGGCTAATTCAGTGAAACCCATATCCAGTGAGTGAGTGCAAAGTGTTGTATTTATAGCCCCGATTCATTTGTCTCCACAAATTGAAATGTCTTCTCTTCACCTCTCTATTTCAATCCTTTCATAATGTGAAATATCTATATCAGGTTGTCTGCAGCCCTCTCTTTTATAAAGAAAAGAGCTCCAGCCTGTTCAATCTTCCCTGAGAAGGATAATTTCTCAGTTCTGGTATCGTTGCTGTCAATCTTCTAATCATCTTCTGCAGTGTATCCATATCCACTTTGTAATATGCAGACCAGAAGTATTGAAATTCTTTCCATTTTTATTGTTCACCTAATCAGAAAAGTAAATATAATAATTTCATGAACTCTTTCACTTCCACACTTATATATTTCATACATACCAGCTTGATTTGTTTTTTCCATTCTTTAAAGTGTTCAAGTGAAGGCAGATGTGGACATTCAAATAAGAAAATTGGGGCAATGGAACAATGCAGCAATTTGAGTGAAGACAGAATGGGATAGGAAAGTATCAAGAGTTTAACTGTAATCACACATCAGCGCATGCAGGTAATACCAGTAAAAATGAAAATTAATGGCTCTTCATCTGTATGTGCAAATAACCTGCAATATAAAGTCACTGATGGCACAAATTGAGAGAAGTTGTTAAGATCTAACCATGACATTGATATGGTTACAAAGTGACCAACTGAGAAATAAATCTTCTAGGGGACACAATATTTCAAAGTGACAGAATGGAAAAGGTGACGGAATACCACTGATGATGAACAATGAGGTAGTACAGAGTGGCCCAAAAATTCAAACAATAGAATTGTTATGCGTGGTAATGACAAATAACAGACGATGGGTGTGAGGAGTTTATAGATTCACCTGGAAATATCTAGGGTGAAAACTTTATTCGATCCAGTTTGTGGCAGGATAAAAAATCTTAAGTGAAATAGTGATCGTCATAAGATTGAATTTGATTTGATCTGATTTGATTCATTATGATTGGAACATGTACCAAGAGCTGCTGAAAAGCCTTGGGAGAAAAGAATTTCATGTGAACTTTGAAAATAACATGCTCCAATTGCAAACAAAAATCTTAAACTTAAGCAAAGCCACTCACACAGGATTGAGCAGAGAACATAGAAGAGTACGGCACTGTATAGGCCCTTCAGTCCTCGATGTTGTGCCAACCTTTTATCCCACTCTAAGATCTGACTAACCTACTTACCCTTCATTTTACTATCTTCCATGTGCCTATCCAAGAGTTGCATAAATGTCCCTGATGTATCTGACTCTACTACCACTACTTGCAGTGCATTCCACACACCCACCACTCTCTGTGTAAAGAATTGAATGCCGATATCTTGCCGAAACCTTCCTCTAATCACCTTAAAATTATGCCCTCTTGTGATAGACATTTCCGCCATGTAAAAAAAATCTCTGGCTATCCATTCTGTCTATACCTCTTGTCATCTTGTGCACCTCTATCAAATGCTCCCTAAACAACCTTCGCATTTCTGTCGTGCATTTCCCTGAGAATATCTATTTGCAAATTATGCTCCACAGTCCCTGCCTAATAGCATTGGAATCCCCCCTCCACAATTAAATACTTCCCCATACCGTCTGCTCTGATCCCTCCCCATGACTATAGCAAAGATCAGGAGGTTGTGATCACTATCACCGAAATGCTCCCCCACCAAGAGATCTGACACCTGATCTAGTACCAAATCCAATATGGCCTTCCCTCTAGTCAGCCTCTCTACGTATTGAGGTAGGAAACCTTTCTGAACACACATGACAAAAATTGCTCCATCCAAACTATTTGAACTAAGGAGTTTCCAATCAATATCAGGAAAGTTAAGATCACCCATGACAACAACCCTGTCATTTCTGCACCTTTCAAATCCACCTCCCAATCTGCTCCTCTGTTTCTCTGTTGCTATTGGGGCAGGAGGCGCAGGGGGTGGGGGGGTGGAGAAAACTCCTAATAAAGTGACTGCTTCTTTCCTGTTTCTGACTTCCACCCATACTGACTCAATTGACAAGCCCTCCTTGACAATCTCCCCTTCTGTAGCTCTGATACTATCTCTGATTATCCCTGACAATGACACACCCCCACCTCTTTTACCTCCCTCCCTATTCCTTTTGAAACATCTAAACCCTGGATCATCCAACAACTGTTCCTGTCCCTGTGATATCCAAGTCTCCAAAATGGACACAACATCACAGCTCCAAGTACTGGTCCATGCTCTGAGTCCATCACCCTTATTCCTGACACTTTTTGCATTAAAATAGACACACTTCAACCCATCAAGCTGACTGCACCTTTGCCTTATCAAGTGCCTATTCCTCCACACAGACTCTCCGCACGCTGTACCTGGCTGTTCATGACTGACTCGATCATCTGGTCTGTAGCTCCAGTTCCCACCCCTCCCAATCTAGTTTAAACCCTCCCAAAGAGCTCTTGCAAACCTCCCAAAACCTTAATTTTGATTTCTTTGCACAGATGCTGCTGAGCTTTTCCAGCAACTTCTGTTTTTGAAATAACCAATGATGTTGTCTGAAAACAAAGGCTCAGGAAGAAAATTCACCCATGACTTACTGAGGAGGTTAAGAATTGTATAAAAGAAGAAGCATTTCATGTTATAATAACACTAGACAGCTTGAGCAGGTTTATGAGAGTAAATTAGCCAAGAATATTAAAAAAAACAAATTGGAAGAGCTTCTATCACGATCTAAAAATAGGAGTGGATAAACAGTACATGATTCCATGAGGAAGGGACAGGAGAAATTAACATGAGGCTTGTGGCTGACTTCAGGGACAGCTCTCCAAGGAACTACACAGTGTGAAGAAATTTAGTTAACTTCAACATAGAACGAGTATTAGAGAGGACAATTGCGGAGTTTGCATTATTCGATTCAATCTTTAATTTTTGTGGGATTTGTGGGAATCAAGTATCAGCATGCGTACCTCAATGGGTGGTGACAATGTCCCTGCTTGACTTCCCCTCCATGAAGCAATCCTCTGTGTACATTTATATTGGACACCCAGTTCCATGAGTCTTATATTGCCTCTTGCATGGCTCGTTCTCAAGTGTCTTTCTGCAATCTTACTATACAGCTGCAAACTCTTCTTGATTGAACCTGCTTTTATATTCTCAGGAAAACTCAACAAATAACTCAAACACAATTTCCCTCTCATAAAATCATTTTCGGCTTTGAATGGTCATACATCGTCAAGCTTAACTCATAAGATTCCAAGACTTGCCAATGACTGATGCTAGGTTTACTGGTTATCCCTCTCCTTCCTTTCTTGAATGGCATTGGCACATTCGCTGAGTCCTTTAGACTGTTGCTACTGTTCAGGAATCCAGGAAATATTCAAAAATCACAACCAGTGCACCCACCATCCCTGCAGATACCTCTTTTAGAATCCGAGGCAATTCGGCCTCAGCTCCTGGGAAACTGTTATCTTCTCCCTGAAGTATCTCCAATGCTAAAAAATAAATAAGTATTTGTCAATGTAAATCAGTTCTAACTCTAGAATATGAATGGTGGCTCAGTGGTTAGCAGTGCTGCCTCACAGCACCAAGGACCCAGGTTCGATTCCACCTGGGGTTACTGTCTGTGCGGCATTTACACATTTTCCCTGTGTGGGTTTCTTCCCACATCTAAAGGTGCACACAGTAGGCAGATTGTCAATGTTAAATTGCCCACAGTGTCCAGGGATATGTAAGCCAGCTGGGTTAGTGATGGGAAATGCAGGGATAGGGTGGTGAGATGCTGTTTGGAAGGGCAAGGTGGACTTGATGGGCTGAGTGGCCTGCTTGCACACAGTAGTGATTCATTGAACTTAAAACTCTGCAACTTGACCTCTAACCCTTCCTAATGCCCTACACACAAATACAGACAAGGAAACACAGCTGTTATGGGTGGAAGAAAACAAATTAGGGGAACACAGTCAGCCCTTCTTTGAATTTTCCTCTCAGCTCTGTGCTCTCTGAGGCCTGTGCATGGCAGTAACTTCTGGAACGAGAAGTCAATATCATGATTGGTGTGCCAACTCTGACCAGTAAGTGCAGAACTTGGGAGCTGCTGTTTGCATGTGCAGCCATGCAGTGCTGAGGGAATATCGAACACAGTTCAATAGCACCAGGCCACAGGATTCAAGAAAGTGGGTTTTTGCTTCTTCCAAGTTCTTCTGATCTTCAATTTTCTCATTGAAAGGTTCTTTGACTTGAATGCAGGCACAGAGCTATAGGCATGCAAGTTATTCAGTCTCTCAGTCACTTGTTCCAACCAACAGCTTATTGCAAATGGTCAGAAAAGTAGTTTGCTATCTTTCAAATCTTTTATCTTTCTGCATGGAGAGACAGAGATGTTGTATTTTCAGCAGTCTGAAGCCTTCCTGTTGAATTGTCAACACACTGGCTGTCGAGTTGCCCATGAGACAATGTTCATGACTTGTACAAAGGCCAAATAGTCATAGCTGTAAGTTTCTTGGAGATACAAAGCTTGGTGGGATTTCAGGGTTTTAGGAAGACAAAATGACTTTGCAAAGAGATTGAATGTGAGATTATTCGCTTCAGTCAGAAGTATTAAAAAGTTATATACAGTTGTTTTTGCTATAATTGTGCAACCTTGCATTATCAAAAAACCATGCAATAAAAATACACTGAAAGTGCTGGGGATGGAATAGCCAACACACATGTGAGAAAGCTTGCATTTTACAAATAGCGTTCACCTATTCGCATTGATGAAACACACTAACAGCAGAAGGGACTGAAGATCTCAAAGGCTTATAAATGATGAGTTGCAGACGGACAAGAATGTACTCATACAAGGCACACAGAAATTGTGTGCTACAACAAGCATTTAAGAATGCACATGGCATATTGACTTTTACTGCAAGTCAATTGAAAGCAAAATTCAAGAAATCATTGTCCATAAAATCAAAAGGAATGGATGCGGGCAAAAGTCATATGGCCCATTGGGCCTTCACTGTCACGCAATAAGAGTATGTTTGATCAGAATGTGACCTTACCTCCATTATCCTATCTTCCCCACTAAATCTTTCATTTGCTTGTTCACAAAAAAAAAGCCTGGCTTACTCAGTCGTGAACGTTTGGTTGGAGTCATATCTAACAAAAAAAAAGATGGTTCTGGTTGTGGGACCTCAATTAACTCCAGGTCATCTGTGCAGCAGTTCCTCAGCATAGTGTCCAAGATCCAACCATCTTTAGTTGCCTCATCAATGACCCTCCTTCGTCAAGGTCACAGATTGAGATGTTGCAGAAACTTACATAATATTCAGCACATTCATTATTAGTCCAAGTTCAAGTGCAATGAGACGTGGACAATATTCAAGTGACAAGTAATGATCATCTCTCAAATCTAAGCTTCACCATGGCATTCAATGGCATTGCCATCGCTGAATTCCCCATTATCAATATCCTGGGTGTTACCATTGTCCAAAAATCTAATTGGACTAGCCAGTTAAATACAGTGATGACAAGAGATGGTCAGAGGCCAGGAATTCTGCACTGAATGAATCACCACCTGACTCCCCAAAGCCTGTCCACCATCTGCAAGGCACAAGTCAGGACTGTGTTGGAATACTCCCCATTTGCCTGGATGGGTGCAGCACCAATATCATTCAAGAAATTTTTATATATTTCAGAACAAAGCAGCTGAATGATTGACAATGCATCCACCACCTTCAACATTCACTGTCTCCCACACGCCTGGAATACAGTGCATAGTTTTGATCACTGTATGGAAGGAAAGACACACTCCAGTTGGAGGCAGTCAAACAAAGGTTCACCAGAATGGTGACTGGAATGAAGAGGGTTGTCCTTGGATGAACAACTGAGTAAGTTGGGTCTATACTGTCTGAAGTTTGAAAGAATGAGAGGTGATCTCATTGAAACATGCAGGAATCTGAAAGGGTGAGACAGAGTAAACACTAAGAGTTTAGTTCCATTGGCTGAGAAGGCTATAACATGGGGGCACAATCCAGGATATGGAGCCAATCATTGAGGAGTGAATTTTTAAATTTTTTTCATTTAAAGAGTTGTGAATCTTAGAAATTTTCCAATGCAAGTTTTTCTGTGTCATAGTTCCTCACATGACTTGTTGATCCCAGAAGTTTCTGAGTTTTGTTGCTTGCATTTCTGACTCACACCATTGGATTGCTGGGTCATTTCAATGACAATTCTCCTCACAATTCATCTTAAAAATCATCAGCATTTGTCTTCTCGCTGCATTCCTTATGGTTGCTCCTAAAGCTCTCCATTGCCATTGGCTTTGTCTATATCTCTAACATCGTGGGAAATCTGTTGAATGTGTGGTCATGCCAAAACCAGAGAGCTGTCAACACCAGCAAAAACAGGTTTGGATGTGATTTATTGATTTGTAGTCCTTGCTGTAAATAGGCCCCGGTGATAAGTCACGATGCTATCCATTGGCTCCGTTGCTCTTTGGGGAATCTCCTGTGAAGTACTGTGTGAATGTGAGATCTTTCCTGACTCTCCACCCCCTGTGCGCAATCCACAGCCTTCAGGTCGAAGTAAATGAACATTTTGAACAATCTGCAGAGGTGATAAATTGTGGCTCATTGGTTTTAAAAAAGTGCAAACAGCTTTCTCACTGTGAAATTGTTTGCAATGTATTCTTGCTGTCAGCTCAGATTTAGCAGCTCCTGCTGCAGTGCATGTTGTAGTTGGGTCAGATTTTCAATAGGAACAGGCTGTGAACAGTGGATTTACTGCAGCCTGAAGCGAATGCAGGAACGTTGTGCTCAAAAAAAAGCGACATATTTTGTGAAGGGTGAAGAGCAAAAAATAAGTCATAACAGCTTGTGTACTATAAAAAACAAGCAGGCTAAATAGTCAACCCCTGATGTATGGGCAAAAGCACAGCCAACTCCAACCTTGGCAGTAATTCATGGCCACAGGCTGATAGGTTAAGTACTGTTCACTATTTTTCATCAAACTACACTTTATCATGGATATTACAGGAATCACCGAAATGTTAGTGTCCAGAGGAGGATTTTCAGTTAACTGTGACTACCCCAGCTCTATGAACATGTAAATTTGGAGCAAAAGTAGACCATTGGCCCCTCGAACTATTTGATCAGATCATGGCTGATTTTGTGATCACCTGTACTTTCCTAACACCCTTTCACTCTCCTGACAATCGCAAATCTCTCCCTCTCAGCCTTAACGATATTCAAAGACCCTGCCTGCCACCATTGATTGAAGGAGAGAATTCCACAGACTTATCACCCCCTCAGAAAAACTATTTCTCCTCATTTCTGTCTTAAATGGGAGACCTCATTTTTAATTGTATCTCCTTATTCTCGTCTAGCAACAAGAGCAACTCGACAAGCCCTGTTCTGCTGTTTTTCCCTTGTCGACCTGCCATTTTCTTCTTTTCAGGAAGTTTGTCTGTTTTTGTTTGAATGGGTGGCTTGCTTCCAAATCACCACTGCCGTCCATCTGTCAATCAGCTGCAAATAACTTTCACCATTTAGTTTCCTGTGTCAGTGCCATTGCACACCCGAGGAATAGGTGACTATGCTGTCTGATGGCACAGAATGAGCCTCAGAAAATCCGTCTGAGAAAAGAAAACAGCAAAATAACCAGCCGAAAAGACAAACAGCAGCCGCCAAGAGTGAGTTCATGAAGATGGTGCGATTTAGTGCTGTTTTGACCATATGTTTTTTTTTCCCATTGTTCCTGCAATCTGACCGTCTCAGTTCAATTGCAGCCCCTGAGTCACTCGCTCAGGTAATCATTGTTCTTGGGTTTTGTTGCAGGACAATGGGAGGGAAAATGAAGATGGTGTCAGCAGCACACACTTCTTCCTCAGCTCGATGCAATCATCCACATCCCTTCCAAAATTGATGGACCTCCACATGATCTCTGCTTCAGTCACAGAGACAGTGAAAAACAACAAAGTAAGAGGGGCTGTGGAAAATTGTCCAGCACTTAGAGGGAGAGGACAAAAAAATCTGAAGCATTATGTTTAGTCAGTGATTGGATTGCAGCAACACTGATTGATTGAAATGACCACGTGCTCGAATAAGAGCAAGCTGACAGCAGAAACAAGTTAACCTTCAGCTACACAGTTCAATCAATCAGAGCACTTTAGCCCTGTTTAAGTATAATATTCCCGTGACTTCAGAGATGGTGCATTGTGTCAGGTACTAACCTGAGCTCTGAGAACTTCAATAAGCCATGTTATCAGGCTTAACTCAGACTGAGACTTCCTTCATGGATCAGTGTTTTCTTGGACAAATTGTGTTTGGTGGTACAGGACCAGATAGAGCAAAGGACAGCAGCAACTCGTCACTTCTTTAATGTGGCAAAATATTCCAGTTACAATGTCGCACAGGAGCAAACCAAAGCAAACACTGAGCCGCAAAAGGACTTTGTGAGACAAGTGGCCAAAAACTCAGTCAGATGTCAGATGCGTGAAGCATTTGAAAGCAATGAAAAGGTGAGAGGAAAGGAGAGAGGAATTCCAGAGCTCAGGGGTGATTGAGGCTTGGCTGTCAATGCTGGAACAACTCAAATCGGTTACACACAAAATGAGTGGGGTGCAGAGATCCAAGAAGGTTGTGGAGTTGGAGAAGATGATCATGATCGAGGAAGACAAGGTCATGGACGGAATTTAAAATACGCGGAGAAGAAACTTTAAACTGAAGAACAAGTACCAACGGAGGTCAGCATGCACGAGTGACAGAGGAGCAGGACTTGCTGCAATTCAGAATGTGGAGACGGGCATGTTGACATGAGCTGAGAGTTCAAATTGAAACATGCAGGGATAATGTCATCACTGTCACTGAAGACATGGTTGAGAGAGGGGCAAGACAGGCAGCTCATTATTCCAGGAGAAAAGGGTATTCAGGTGAGACAGGGAAGGGTGTAGAAGAAGAAGAATGTTGCATTATTGATTAGGAGGATGCCACCCGAGAAATCTTCTCAAATAAAGCTGTGTGGGTAGAATGTAAAAGCTATAAAGGAGTGATCAGATTGCTCAGAGTGTGCAATAGACCTGAACAGTCCAAGAGAAATACAGGGGCAACCATGTCAGCAAGCATCTTGGAGTTTTCACACATGGGCTAATGTCTCAACAGTCCCCTCCCTGTCTACCAGGGAGATTCCACTCCTTGTCTCCATTACATATGGAATCGAAAAGTATATAGAATCCCTACAGTGTGAAAGCTCGCTCTAACCACCCTCCCCAATGAAGAGCATTCCACCAGACCCATCTGCGCACATCCCATGACCAATCCACCTAACCTACACATCTTTGGACTGTGGGAGGAAATCAGAGCAGCCAGGGGAAACCCATACAGTCACGAGGAGAATGTGCAAACTCCACACAGACAGTTGGCAGAGGGTTGAATCGAACCCGCGTCCCTGGTACTGTGAGGCAGCAGTGCTGGCCACTGAGCCACCATTGTGAAGGCTTTGAAAGGAAGTGAAAATGAAAAGGTGCTGAATTGTTGCAAAATTGCTCACAGTGGTGTCCCTGAGATGAATAATTTTTCTTGAAGATTCCAAGACACTGCCCTGGAGGGTGGGCAATGCTGCCACTACATGCTCACTTTCTAAGAGAAGAACAAAGGATTTCAGAGCTGGATTAGGATGTTCAACTCTTTTGAGTATGCTGCACCATTCAGTAATCGAGGTGATCTCGTTGTCATCTCAATTCCACTTACTTCCACCCATCCTAACTCTTGAGTTCATGGCCAACAAAAAATCTGTCTAACTGAGGTCTGACTAACATGTAATGACCCAGTCTCCATTGTTTTCTGGACGCTGAATTCCACAGACTAGCAAGAGATCCAAAATGTCGCTTTATCTCCATCTTGAAAGAGAGACCTTCATAAACTGGGTTCTACCAACTATAGGTCACACATCCTGCAATATGATTTCAGGGAACAGAATATTAACAGAAGAGTACAGTGTAATCCAATGAGTTCAAAGGAACATAACAGTGTGTGGAGTGATTGTCAGGGAATACAAAATAGCCCTCACGCAGTGTGAAGTGACCTTCATAGAGTTCAGTTATAACCCTCAGGGAGTGGGTTATCACTTCACGGAATATGGAATTATCCTCAGGGAATACAAAGTAACTTCATAGAGTGTGGTTTAAATCTCCTAGAATGTAGTGAAACTCACAGAGTGCAGAGCAAGCCTCAAAGGATGCAGTATAATCCTTAGAGAGTGCAATATCTCTCCTGAGTATCAGGTAGGGGTTTGGAAATTTGGGGTTTGGAGACCTGAATGTTCACTGAGATAGGAATGAGGTTGTCTGAGACTTCTGGAATGAGCATATCGTGCAATCAAATGGTGCAGATATAGAAAGCCGAATGGCCTAGCTCTGCGGGTAAACTTTCCAAGCTTCATTGGTTACTGATGTGCATAAGGATATCCCACAGAGTGCAACAAGTCCTATTGAGTCATTATATGGTGCCCTGGATTCAATAAAATTTAGACTGACTCCTCTCACGTCATGAATGCTTAAAAAAAGGTTCTTTGTCATAATTACCTGTTCGATGTCTTTTCAACCAGCCAATCTTTTCCTCCTGTCTGACCAATGTTTTTGGTCAGACAGGAGGAGACAGAAGTCCCCACTGACCTTAATAGGAACTTAAATTTTGAAAATGAGATTGACTCTTCACTGCCCCATTGATCCCAGCACATTGTCATCCTCAGAATTAAACCTGGCTTGATAGATCAGGAGTTTTGGTTTTGCAATTTATTTGCCACTGTGGTCAGGCATTGAACAAAATCACAAGAGGGTGCCAATGATCTTTTCACAAAGAAGAGCATCAAGTTTACAAAGAAAAGGGAAAATAAAAGAATTCAACAATATATACAAGAACAATTTGGAATGTCTTTTATCAGCATAACAAATAAAGATTCAACTCTTACATCTCAACAACAACCTTATAGATCATCAAACCACAGTATCTGTGGCTCTGTGCACCACAGAAAGATGATGCACCTCTCTGCACCTGAAAATTATTTGTTCAATTGACAAAGTTGCATTTGGTTCTTAAACCTTTTCTATCCAAGTAAAAACATGATTTTTCCATACACTCAACCACCCAGCAGTTTTCTATATCTGGGTTTTTCTTCTCTTAAGCCGTTCCAGGCTTGCCCCCCGAGCAGGGCAAATCCAACCTGGATGAAGACCACCACATTAGTCTGCGATGAACCATCAGCAATGTGGTGGAAGACGTGGTTAACAGTGCAATCTAGTGGCACCTGCTTTGCCAAAAAATATTGATGCTCAGTTTGGTTTCCATTCGGGTCATTCACCTCCTGGTCTTCACTCCAACACAGACAAAAGAGCTGGACTCTAGAGGTGAGATGAGCTTGACTGCTCTTGACATCAGGGCTTCATTTGTTGGAGTGTGGCAGCAAGGAGCCTGAGTAAAACTGGAGTCAATGGGAATCAGGAGAAAACTCTTCTCGTTGGAGTCATTTATATAAATTATTTGGGTGACAATAGACGAGGCAGAGTGCCTGCAGGGTGGAGAGATAAATGAGAGGAGGGTGGGGTGGGGAGAAATTAGCGTAGAGTACAATAGATGAGTGGGGAAGGGGATGAAGGTGATAGGTCAGAGAGGAGGGTGGAGTGGATGGGGGAAAGGAAGATAGGCAGGTAGGACAAGTCATGGGGACAGTGCTGAGCTGGAAGGTTGGAGCTGGGGTGAGGTGGGGAAAGGGGAAACGAGGAAACTGGTGAAATCCATATTGATGCCCTGGGGTGAAGTGTTCTGAGGCAGAAGATGAGGTGTTCTTCCTCCAGGCATCTGCTGGTGAGGGAGCAGCGGTGAAGGAAGCCAAGGATCTCCATGTCCTCGGCAGAGTGGGAGGGGGAGTTGAAATGTTGAGCCACTGGACGGTGTGGTTGATTGGTGCGGGTGTCCCAGAGATGTTCCCTGAAGCGCTCTGCTAGGAGGCGCCCAGTCTCTCCAATGTAGAGGAGACCGCATCGGGAGCAATGGATACAATAATGATATTAGTGGATGTGCAAGTAAAACTTTGATGGATGTGGAAGGCTCCTTTAGGGCCTTGGATGGAGGTGAGGGTGCAGGTTTTGCAGTTCCTGCAGTGGCAGGGGAACGTGCCAGGATGGGAGGGTGGGTTGTAGGGGGGTGTGGACCTGACCAGGTAGTCACGGAGGGAACG